>NW_020955548.1:1098939-1146673 GCF_003031625.1 Empidonax traillii
ATAATTCATTGAGTATTTCCAGAAAGTGAACTGAAAGAATGAGGAGGGAAGAAGCAAATTCATGCCTTTGAATTATGCTAGGTTTTGGTAACATTTGCTGCATTCCTAGTATGTTACAGACACACCTGAAAGTCACGAGCACAGAATAATAAAAGATGCATATGCAGCATTTGAGAGTAGTAGCATCTAGACTTAAGGCAGTTTGCATACTAATTGCTTCCAGAAAACTTGCTTCCTTCTATAGGCTTTCCTCCCTCCCTAACTAGAGGGAAATGTCCAGTTGATGTAGCTGTAAAGGAAGGAGGGCAGTAGCCAGTGGATCACAAAATACGAGGTATGAAGGAGTGCTCATTTCAATCAAACAGTCAGCATGAACATTCTTATTTATGATATGTTATAAAAGGTTTATTGCCTGTTTTACTACTCTAGGTGCCCAAAGTTTGATTTAATCAGAAAACATGCCAGCAATGTACATTGCCACCAGGCCTAGCTTTTCATGCCCTGGAAGCTGTGACAGCTTAGCCTGGACTTTTTCCAAGATATTTGTTAGTGGACATGAATCCTTCAGGTACTTGGGAGAAAGCCTCCACCATGACTTGTAAATCTCTTAGGCACTGAGGACAATATCTGCACCCTGAATATCCACTAGTGAATAGAAACACCACTTGTTATAACTGACTGGATATGCCCCTATTTTCACTGCCCCATACACGAAACCATAATCTAAACTGCTTGGTAATTTTCAAGTCATCATTGGTGTGTTTTGCCATTAAAAGTACTGATGTCTCACCTGAACCAGTGTGGGACCTCATCTGGCCTTGCTGGCCATGGGGAATAGTCTCCTTCACTGGGACAGACCTCACATTGCTGGAAGGTTTTCCTTTCTCTCTCCCTTACTTTACCTCTAACTGTGAGTAGAAATACTGCTAAATGTAGGATAGTTGAGATTTTGGAAGAACTTGTAATGGAAAGCTAGAACTCATTTCACCTAGGAAGACTGCAAAATGTCTTCTCAAAAGGGTTGGATTTTTGTTTCCCTTCTGCAGTCAGAGGGAGTTGAAGAGAGAGAACTGTGTTCTCTCTCTCTGTTAAGCCAGAGAGAGAGAACTCTCACAAACGTGTATATGACCCCAGCAGCTGAGAGAAGACAGGAAGGACAGGGAAGAAAAGAGAAGAAGCCCTGAAGAGCATGAGGCCTTGCCTTTTTCTCCCTGGGGCCCGGTGCTTCTACAGCACCACAGAGTTTCTGTAAGTTTTCTGTGTTCTGGCCTTGTCAATAAACTTTTTTAATTCTCTCCGCTGCCTTGGCATTTCTGGGGATACCTGTGTGTCTCACTTTACACTAAAAAAGAGAAGGAGGAAGAAAGCAGATCTCTCCTCCTCCCTACGTAGGGTTGAGGAGTGAACTTGCTTTCCTGGTCCTTTTTCACCTTTTGCAGTTGTCCTGATACAGACAGAGGCCAGCAGACATGTGCTGCTTGCATTTCTCCACAGCACTGTGGGGTTTGCCAAACACTGCCTTTGATCCGCTGTGGTTCTCCCGCACCAGTGTTAGATATGTTACTCCCCACTTGGGTCAGATATGTTACTCCCCACTTGGGTCAGAGTGCAGAGTGGGTGTGCAGGTGGGAAACTTCATTGCCTGACTGAATGCAAGGTCAGCTGAATGCAAGATCATCTCAGCCTGCTCCAGACACCACAATCTTCAGTGGGATTGCCCTCAACTGGAATTAAATGAGCAAAGAGCATATTTTAAATTGGGAAATTAAGGATTTTTTTTTTTTTTAATGAGCTCCTTACGACTTGGGCAATGGGCTGAAAGAAAACAGGAGTAAGAAATGTGCCATGGCACCCACAGATTTCAAGACCTCTTACATGTCTCTGTTTTCCTCCCTCAAAGTGGACAGAGAAGGTGGCAAGTTGTAGGCAGTCTACATTATTGACTATGCTGGGTCAGGCCATATAGCTTCTCATTAAGTTCTTTCAAAGGCGCAGTTGTGGGAAGGAGAGGGGAAGTCTAGAGAAATTACATTTAACTAGCTTCCTTCAGCTACTTAAAATTCCATCTAAGCCTTCGATATGCATGTGTGTCCTGATCAGCATTCCGATTTTAGGCACGTGGCCCCATACGCGGCAATGCATCAAGTCCTGTCCCACAGATATCAAAGCTTCCCACTGATCTCAGAGGAGGACACCAGTGAATGATGCATCAGAGATGGAGCACTCCCTGCATTTTATCTGTGTTAACCTGGATTCAAGACTCATGCTGAGCCAGAGTGACATGGGAACATGGCAGCAACACAAACACACACAATCAAACAGCAGTCAGTGCAGAGGGTTTGGTAAGCAACTGGTTGTTCCAAGTTCCAGAAAAACTTGCCAGGAGATTAACTACTGCAGAAGCATCTGCACACAAAAGTGCCTTTTATACCCTAATTATTTTATAGTATACAAAGCAATGTCTTGTGCTATTAAGCTATTTGTTTACCAACCATCAAAAGCTGCTGGATGCAGAAAAGCCATGCTAGCATATTGTATATAGATTTTAAGCCAAGGTGCCTTATGGTACTGAACTGCTAAATTATACAACTTTCTGCATTCAATAGTGTTATGTGAGGATAAAAGATCTCAAACATTTGTCTTGGACCTTCTAGTGAATGGATTTATGTTCAATGTCAAAGACAAAAACATGAAAGTAATGAGAAAAAATATAATGCAGCCCATTTATTGCTGTGTTCTTTCCTTTGTTTTTCAAATTCATCAGAAACAAAAAGCTGTGAAAAGAACAAGCCTAATCTTGAAAATAGAATAAGAGTATGCTCAACTTTACGTGCTTAGTAGATGAAGGTTTTGACACTCTGAAAACCTTTAGGACTGCTAGGAGAGAAGTGATAGGAAAATATAAAGCCTTTTTGGAATAAACGAGAATGTAAATCATTCAGAGTTCAGACAATGCTCAGCTCATGAATACATAAGCTTCAGAAAAGATTAATAAACCAATATTTCTTTCTTGTGCTCTTCTTTGGAGAAAACAGTTGGCTTTGATTAAGGAAATGAAGATCAAAAGAACAGAGACAGAAACATTGAATACCTGGTCCAGGCTAGGTGTAACTGTTCAAAGAGAAAGCTGACTCCTCCATGTTTTTAGTTGTGGAAGGATATTTTTATTAAGCATATAGCATTATTTATAGTGATTCCGGATGGTAGGGATACAAAGTATCTTTAAATTGTGTTTCCCTTATTTAACTGACTTAAAAACTGGTCTAGAAAGACCATCTGTATATAATAGACATGAGTGTACAAGGTGAATGATGCTGTAATTTAATTTAATGGCAGAGTATGAGTGGACACCTAGCTACCCTGGCTGTATTGTAACGTGTTGAATCAGCTTAGGGAACTGCAGAGCCAGATAATACCCTTTATCTTGCCAATGTGTTTTAAACCCCAGGAGTGAAAAATGGGGTGGAGCTACAGGACAAGACATGTATCTTGCCATTGATGTTGTGGTCAGTGAGGTTTGAAATACAAGCAGAGACACAGTAGGTGAGAAGTAGGACAGAAAGGCTGACTTTAACAAGTTAGAGAAAAATTCATGCTGACAGAAATAATAAACCTCAGAAAAGCCACACTATTCCCTTGCAGTATGTTTGGGAAGTGTATTTTTACATAATACAGATACTCCTTTTAAGATAAATTCTTACATGGTGATGAAAGAGAGCCTGTTCATCCTTATTTGAATGCATTTTAGATTATTTTTCATGAACAGCTGTTGACATTTTTTTGTCTCAGTAACCCCTCTCACTTTTAAGTACTATTGCTGATGACTTCTCTTTGCCCCCGATTTTGGACAACGAGCCTTTATAGGAGACATGCTGTTCTCTGGATGAGACAAAATGTTCTCAGAACTTAACAAATATTTCCATTGTAAGCTTGGCTCACGTGATTGGGGTGAATAAGCTACTGAAGCATATCATGTCATCCACTTGTGACTCACCTGCCACATTTTGTTTTTAAAATAACATGGAATAAATTAGGGAACAAAGGAAAGAAAACTCAAGAAATCTCAAGTTTTGAGTTGCAGGAGGAGAAAAGCCTGTAGTACATCAGTTTTTTTATCTTCAGATTCATTTAGTTATCCATTTTCTTGGTCTAAAATGAATCCTGTAGACTTTTCTGCGCCTGTGCAATTTAAATATAGGTATAGTTGAAGTAAATTAAAAGGAAGCAATCATATGATTAACTTTAAGACCAAGATAAATATTAATAACATCAGGCCCTCTGTAAGGATCATCAAAAGAAGAATGGCATTGCTATAAAAGGCTTTTAAGTTTGAGAAGTTTTTTCTGTTAAAGAAAAACTTGAAATTTTTGAAGCCATTGCTTGTTCTCTAACAGGAAATATGGGGACTGTATTGAATTGCTGGTTTACTTCTGAAAAACATGTATCTCTGGTGATGGAAGGACGGTAAGACTGTCATATGAGTTTTTGCCAGATAGAGACTTAGCCCCAAACCCAAAACTTTATCAGAACTCAGACACTCAGATCCACCAATACATCTAAAAATCCAGTTCAAAAACCTTGCAGATCACACCCACTGTAAATCAAAAAAACTGTGTGACTCTAAACCTCATGCTATAATACCTATCCTAAAAAACTTCACAGATATACAAAGTGGATGGAACCACGGGATCAGGCATATGGTTAGAAGGAAGGGCCAAGCTCTTGGGGTGCACTGCCTGCCGTCGTGTGCTGGGTTGAGTTAATGCAGGTGGGTTGCAACAAGAAGAAATTACTTTTTTCTAATTTGAATTGCCTGAAGACTACAGGAGTCCTAATTATGGTCCAACATCCCAGTGAATTAGAAGATTTTGGAAAAATAATAATTTTAGGCTTTGGGACAAATTTTGAAAAGCTAGAGTGTTTGTGACACAGCTCAGTGATAATTGGCCTGATTCTAACCAGACTCCTTTGGAGAATGGATACATTTGAGGCAGCCCTGAACTTGATGGGGAATATTTCACCCACTAGAAGAACATCTTTAAACCAAACCAAATTTAAAATTAAGGAAAAGAAACACTGACCTGAATATTAGACAAACAGTATAAAAAGCAGCACCAGAATGCAGCTGATTCTGCTCGGCAATTTTTATTTAATTCAGAAATCAGTTTTCATTTAAATTAAAGATTAACTCTCTTTTAACTTTAATGGATGGGGAAACATTTTTTAAATAGTTAACATTTCAAATAGGCTTAGTTTCTTCTATGTGATCAATATTGATCAATATTAAGAAATGTATGTATCTCATTTGCAGTACTACCAACACAGTTGTGTAATATGGTGTAAGAGTTCTGATTTGTCTGAGTTCATATTGTTGCTCATATCTCATACCGTTTCAAATTATATTTTATAACAAAACTCCAAGGATTTTTTTTGCTGCAAAAAGGACGGATGTTTGCATTTAGAAGTTATCACTAGTTACAGCAGCAGTTGTCCAAATGAATTAAAGTTCAGAGTTAACAGAGATTAACTCAGTTTTTAAATCTCAGCTTAGTTTTAAGAATAAAGTCCAGGAGGAGCAAAACCCAGCAGTAGCCACCCTGTGTTTGTGTATAAGGGATTCCTAATGTTAACTTCTGATTTGCACAGTTTTTAGTATCCAAAGGTTTACCTCCTTTATAATTAGGCATAGAAATATGGGCCAAAATAAACACACTTAACATAAGGACATTTGAGAAAACATCCTCAGAGATACCTTAGTTTACATGAGAAGCTTCCTAATTCCTTCAGCAGCTTAGAGCTGCTGAAGTGGCATAAAGCCACTCCTATTCTTCCTTTAGCGTGGTGCTTCCTGAAAGATAAGATAGAATGATTTCCATGCATAGTAAATCAGTATGCCTGGAGGTATAGGAGCAATTTTAGAAAATCACCCTAAAACTCACAGAGGAAATGTTATCTAACACAGAGATAAGTACATGGTTAATTCTCTGTGTATCAAAACTCCCTTCAATCCCTGTACCTATCCTCAGAGACTTTCATCTAGAAACAAACCTGTGTTGACCTGTCTAAGCCTGTGTGAGCCCATCCTGCAGTGATACAGATACAGACCAAGAGCACTATTTGTTTCCTAGCAGCTTTTGCAATTTTTTTTTTTCTTGTGAGATCAAAAACATTTCTTTACTGATCTGTGTGAGTGCTATGGTTTTAACAGGAGGTAGCCACCTGGTGACATTAGCAACCAAAAAATCTTCAGTAGTTACATTAAAATTCATGCTATTACATGGGAGGTGTTGGGGAAAAGGACATCTGAGAAGTATATCTAGTGAAAAGCTCATTCCATTTGCTTTAGTCCATTTTTCCAAGCAATGACGCACTTCAAAAACTAGTGAACATGGGCTTTTTTGAGTAGTTTTTACCAAAGCTGTACATTGTGACTGGACTAGAGATGTCAAAAGTACATTAGGTGTTAAGTTTAAAGGGAGTATAAGACTAGTTAACCCTATGAAGACTGAATCAGGTGCTGTGCATTCCATTCTCACTGTTTTGCTTATCATGACACATGGATTAGGTAAATCCAAAATCCTCAACTGACAAAAATTAGTTGAGATTTGGAATCACAGAATGGCTAGGGTTGTAATGGACCTTAGAGATCAATTAGTTCCAACCTCTCTGTCACGAGCACAATACCTTTCACTAGAACAGGTTGCTCAAAGCCCAGTCCAGCCTGGCCTTTAACACCTCCGCGGTTGGGTTATCCACAACCCGTTTGGGCAACCTGTGCCAGTGTCTCACTATCCTCACAGTAAAGAATTTCTTCTTAGTATCTATTTTAAATCTAGACTCTTTCAGTTTAAAGCCATTACACCTTGTTCTATCACCACATGCCCTTGTGGATAGTTCCTCTTTAGCTTTCTGATAGGCCTTCTTCTCTGGAAGGCTGCTATATAGTCTCCCTGGAGCCTTTTCTTCTCCAGGCTGAACAACCCCAGCTATCTCAGTTTAACTCCACAGGAGAGGTGCTCTAGCCCTCTGATCATCTTCATAGGCCTCCTCTGGACTCGCTCCAAGAAATTCACATCCTTCTTATGTTGGGGACCTAGAGCTGGATGCAGTAGTCCAGGCAGGGTCCACAAGAGTGAAGCAGAGGAGGAGAATAACAGAATTATAGGATATCCTGAGTTGTAAGGAACCCACAAGGATCATCAAGTCCAACTCCTATCCCTATACAGGTCCACCCCAAGAATCACACCATGTGCCTGATAGCTTGGAGCTCTGGCAGACTTGGTGCCATGACCACTTTCCTGGGTGACTATCCTCTTGGTGACTGTCCTAGGTTACAGAAAAGTTCTGGTATCCACCTTTTTTCTCTTTTCCCCAAATACGCCTACTAATTTGGACTGGAGGGGACTTTGAGATAAGGGTGGTACTACTCTCCTAGGAGAAGAATGTATCCACAAGTGTGAAAGACTAGAATATTGACAGCTCAGACAATCAAGGTGCAAGCTGACAATGGGCAAAGTAACCACCCAAGAGTTGAGGTTGTGCACACCTGCCACCTCAGGCTACAAACTGGGTGTTAAGACAAAGAGAGAGGAAAAATCCTGCTAGGCAGGGTAGTGTTTCTTTGTCCTTATACAAATGACTCAGCTGTCATAACTCCCCTCCAGCGGAGAGGGGGAAAGGGGGAAGCATAGGGACAATTCACACATAGCCTGAATAAATTCATCTCTGCTGATGAGTCATAATGGATCCACCTGTGCTGACATAACATGCAGCTGTAACATCTCAGAAGACTCAAAAGGTCCTGTGATCTAGTATTACGTTTTCCAGTGTAGAACTCCCCACCCCAGGGGAGGTACCATGTGTGTTCCCACCTAGCCTAAGCCCAGTAAAAGACCACAGTCGGACTTCACTCAGCACAGGGTTTTTTCTTCCCTCACCACATGGGACTTTCTTTGCCATCCAGGGCTTCTGCCACCACTGTGACATATCCAGACTGCGATCACCACTTTGATAGGACTACAGCCACCACTTTGCCCAACCAACACTGAAATTGCAACAACCAAATCTCAATGCTGGATCCAATGGGTGTCTTGAGGGTCCTTCCAGTCACCTGGGGGGTCCATAGCCCTGCTCTCACAGCTTATACCAGCACCTCAGCCTCACTCTAGCACTGACTCTACAACTGTTCCAGCCATGATTTCCAGGTCTGGGGAGGTGAACCACATGGAGGAGTGGCGATCTGTGTTTTTTTCCAGGTGGGGGAGGCTGGCTTTTACCTTGATTTTGGTGGGGCTTGGGAAGTTTCTGCTCATCAGTTGGTTCAACGCAGTTTTATCAGTATTGTTGCATCCTATACAGTCTCCTCTGAAGACTCTGGGTGGGACTGACTCATTCTTCCTGTTCCTGAGTGCTCTTTTGAAGGATTATTCAGGATATGTCTTGCCATCTTCAGACACAGAGCATGTCTCCTGGAGACATACCAGAGAAGCTAAGAAGAGTGCATCACAGGGATGTTTAAAACCACAGAACTTGACAACATGTATATCCAGACATGGACACAGGGCCCAGACAGAGCAGCTTGGCAACTTTCCGGCAGTTCTCAGTGAAACAGTAAGACACATGGGTCTACCAAAAATCCAAACCACATTATGCTCAGGAGGAATCCTTGATTTCATGGATGGAGTTGGTATAAAATAAAACAGTGTGCTACTGCACAGGCTGGCTTATGCAGCACACATGGACAGTGTTCCCTGAAGGGTATATGATAGGTGGTGAACATTCAGGTTGGGAGAAGATTAATAAAAAATAGTTTCTTGAACTATTATAATTAGTCTCTGTATGTACAAGTATAAAGATTCGTGTGATGTCCTGTCCAAAAGCTACAACCCATTTATTCAATCTCCTGCTTCAGATTTAGAGAAATATCCTCACAGCAAAGGAGTATCAAGCAGCTCCTGTTTGAAACTCTGCAGGCATCACCTCTGAAAATCTCCCCAGTTCACAAAAATGCTACAATGACAGCTAAGATTTCCTGAAAGTCCCTCCCTAATTACAGATACTGTGTGCAGTTTTTCAAATCTGAGTTCTTCAATTCAAGTTTCATTAAATAACCTGAACATTTCAAATCCAGACAAACTTCTATCTCCTCTCTGACAAATCTCTTCAACACAAGTGACCAATTAAAAAGAAATTTTATTTTAGATACTTTCTGTTTAGCCACTGAAAAAAATAAAGCTGAAATAAAGTTTCTAAACCAGATCTGAAAAAGTCTCACTTGTAATCTTTCATAAAGCATGATGGCTCCAGCGATTATGAGATTTTTTTACACAGTGATTTGGGTAGCTACAGTTTTTGAGAGGAGCTGGATTACATGTGCATTTGCCTGGATAATGAGGGGGGCAAGAGCCCCCCACAGAATCCAGGCATAACAACAAAGCAAAATGAATGAGAATTAGGACTAATAGAAAACCAGCACTAGGTCTGCAAACACATTCTTGGAAACTCAGCAGGTGCCACTCAGGTCAGCTTTTCAAAAAACAAACAAGGAGTTCAATTTTCCTTTTTTCCAATGTGGATTTCTTCAGCAATATGCCAGAAACTTTTTCTGACATATGAGTCAAATGGAAAGATTTTTGATTTCTTGAAAAACTTTACCTCTTCTCACAGACATGCACACACACACCAGCCCCTGCCCCCACTCTTCCTAATTGCATTTTGAGCCATATCAGGTAGGAAAATTATAAGCCACCTTAACAGTGACAGCTATCAGGATTTTATCTGTGTTCTTAATTGAAAATTTATACAGTAATAGTAAAAAAAAAAGTGCACTGTAAAAGTGAATACATTTGGTATATTTAGAGCAGTTGGGTAATCTTATTTAAAAGTAGCTGATTACTTAGTTAAGTTTGTAGTTTTTTTAATCTATGCTGAGTCATTCTATCAATATAATTTATTAACCAAGTTATATCATGTGCAAACTTACATCATTTTTGTTTGGAGCCAATATCAGACTATGAAAACATAGTTATTTGCTTCTTTGTGTTCTCTCTTTTTCTTCTACCTCAGCAGCTTTCTCCCATTGCTTGAGTATATTCCAAATAAACTGAAAAACACACTGAAGGTTTCAGATAATTTCTAGACTAATTCATCTAAATGCTAGTATGCAAATAGCTTGTGTTTGTAACTGTTGAAAAATTTACCTTTAAAAGCTGCTGCTTAGTATTTTTTTTTTCATGTTTTCATTGGAACATAAGTTATTTTACTGTGAGCATGTGATATGACTACTTCTTTTAGTACCTACAGGACAGAAATGTCCAGTGTGCTTCACTACTGGGATTTTCCCTACTTCCAATAGCTTTTGTGCATTTCTTACGATTCTAATATATCTCAAATTCTCTTTTGTATTATCTTATCAGCTGACCCTAGACAATCGTTGATGTTCTTTTGTCTTCCTTATCTTTTTTTATTATTATTCATAACTTCTAATTTACATTAATCCCTTTGGACATCCTCTTTTTTTTTTCTGAATTGTTTTATATGATTCTGCAATTAATTATTGGGGTTTTCACATTTCCTCTAAATCAAGTTTGGTAGGGTTTTGTGTGGTTTTTTTCCCCATGTGGTTCTCTCCTTAAACTGCAAGATTGTGACCAGATGAGATTTTAAAACCACTTTCCAATTTGCATTTGTAATTGTTGGTTTAAATTCTTTTATTCTATCTAATCTGAGTCAACTGCTTTTGACATGCAGTTTTGCCATACAAAGCCTTTCTCTTCCTCATTTGTCCATTTTGTCTAAATGGGCTAAAATAATTTTTTTAACATCTCCATTATGCAGATTTTCCTATATGAATACCACTGAAGTGTATTTTCCTCTTCTAAATGAGAAGTTCTGCACTAAAACAAGGGCAGGTGATGCTCTCCTTCCCTTCAGCTGGTAGTAGATCTGGGGCTTCCATTTACAGCTGCCAATTAAGTGCTAAAGGCTGTTGCTGAATCAAGAAATTCTGGTGACCTCCTGAGCTGTCCAGGTGGAAATTCACCATCACCATATTGTTTCCTTTCCCATTTGATATGTGGAAGCACAGGCCAACTTCACAAACCTGGATGCCAGCTCAACTGAGTACGTTACAAATTTCAGCAGCAGCAGCAAAGCTGACACTAAAATAAATTTCATGAATCATTAGAAATATTTAAATACGCTTCTGCCAATGTCGGAATTTAATTTCTTACTCCTATACGTATAGAATCACCTTCTACATTCAGCTGTTAGCTACTGGTAAGTTTAAATTATCTTCATGAGGGCCTGCATTCCTACTGGAAAGTGTTTAAGGACTTGAAAATCAAAGGTGGTTGAAATTTATAGCCATGGAAATATGTGAGTGTCTCTGTTTCGAAATAACTGTTCCTATCTATTCCTTTCTTGTGGGCTTTATAAAATAAACAAATCGATTAGCTTAACTTGACCATGTGAAGAATGTATTTATTATTGAGAAAGAACTCCTCCTGAAGAAAGGATTTTTAACTTAAATTTTTAAAGTTCATTTTAAATTGTTATTATCATTGCTCTAAATTCACCAGAGACTAGTGTTTGGGATATATTCCCATGCAGCTATGGCAGATGTTTCAAAAGACCGTAGCACAACAGAAATTTGGATATTGATTACTGAACATTGAGCATTTGTCATCCAAATTACAAAAATAACTCCTTTTTCCCAGTCAGGCAATTTATCCTGAGCTGGCAACAATCTCCACAGAGCATCTCCCACTCTGGCTCCAGGATCTGCTCTACTGAATCCTCCACCTCCCATTCTCTCCTTCCTGAGCCAGGCACACAGTCCTCTCACTTTTCTTTATTTTCTTTATTTGGTCAGTAGCTGTTTTTTTAGTTAGTCACTGAAATTTCGAACAAGCTGCGTATCACTTACCAGAAAAAGTTTGCTGCTTCAATTAATTTTCCCCCATCTCATAAAGGAATATTGTAGTATTGCTCTTCTTAAATTGGAAATGGCATTTCTTTTGTTTATCCTAATGTTCCTGCTGTATCTTGGAGCTTTCACAAAGATATTCTTTTTCTATTTTTGTTAGTCTCTAAGCATTGTCTTTATTATTAAAATTTTCTAAAAATTTACTTTTGCTTTTAGAAAGGAACATTTTGTGACACTTTGTCTGTAACTGTGCACTGATCATCAATGTTTAATTAAAACCTGTCAGTGAGAGGTGATGTCCTTCCTAAGGAATGAATTTACTTTAGCAATGAAAGTCTAGAGGGGCAGTTCTCTCCCTGTCACAGATCGACTTTAAAGACCAGAGAGACATGCAGGAAGACAACTAACAGTTCTGTGCATATTTATGGACTTGTTGTGCATGTGGTAAGTACTCTCCTGACAGCTAGTGTTAAATCCAATCAATCATCACTTAAATACATCACTGTGTATATTCACCTCACTCCTTCATTAGCATTCATTAGCAATTAATCAACACAGCAGTAGTCTCTGGAAAGATCAACAATCCATAAGGTACATTTACATTAAAGATGAGCAAGTGAACATTTGTTCCACTTCAGCTAAGTCTTGTGTATTGTCATTTTTTCAAGGAGGAAAAGACATCGATCAAGCAAATGATTGATTGATTGATAGATATAGCATGTCATCTATTGCCTCTAAAGACCATTTTTCTTCAAACCAGAGGACAGTAGTTTTGCTCAGAAAAAGCTTTCGGACTTCAGTTTCACAGTATGTGTTTTACCACACTGGTTAGAAAATCTTCCTGTCTTAAATCCGCTGACTTTTGAGACAAACTGTGTTGTTGAATCTCTTTCATTTTGTAGTATTAGACCACATTTTAAGGCAAGGAGGTCCAGACATGCACTTTTAGCATCAGACATGAAGTTACATTTGTTTTACTGATTCACTTCTTTAGCCAAAACAATTAATTAATAGAATTTTTTAGAGGCAAAGTGGAAGGGGGAAAAAAGTATATTAAGGCATATAAAAGATACAGCACTACTTTTTTTTCTATTATGTTAAGAAATAATAAATCTTAGTACTTTCAGAGACCTTTACAACCCTGTGGAAAATTAACTAAACTAAGTTTAATTGAAGTAGTTGTTCAGCTCCACTTATGACATAAATATATACTGATAACGATATCTTTAGTGTTTATCTTAAGTACCCTTCAGACTTTATAGCAGTGAAATTATATAATCAGGTTTTAATTTGATTATTTTCTTTTGTGATAGAAAATATGTATTTCAAAATAAAGATTTTTTTTAACCTCAAATGCAGAAATTAACATAAAAGAGAATTTATCACCTTATATTCAATGAATTTTAAACAACTGCATTAATAAAAATATCAAGTTGTTGAGACACTAAGTAAACATGTATCTTCAGTAATTCTTTTGCTTTCATGAAGCTGCATTTAGTTGCTATCACTGTGTTGTTAACGGGATGAAATTTGCAGTATCTAATAAACATTCAGTGCTATGCGAATGTGGAAAGCTTCCTTTTTAATACACCAATTATGGATTCGGCTTGCTACTTTATCTGCTTCAGTATATCTCATTATTTCTTTCATTATTTCTTTTTAATTACCTTCACATACAAATGCTATCTCTTTCTTAGCTATGACTTGATATATCTTTGGACAGAAATAACTGGGTGTATGACCTCGCTGTGGCATTCACCAGAATTACTAAGCCTGTCTTGTACCAATATCTCAATGCAGAAGTTTGCTAAGGTTGGAATAACCCCAAAGTGAAATGCTGTGAATGCGCTTAAATAGTGATTTATGTCTTCCACGTGTGGTGTGGGGATGGGAAGAAAAGGATTGATTTTCCATAATGCAGAAACAGAGAGAATTGCATGGTCATTCCACTTAATGAAAGATTTTGATGTTCTGTTTCACTATGATTTGAAATTAACACTTCCCTGTTTGAAAGTCTTCATCTCCTTAGTAGGACTATTTAGACCCTGCAAGCTCACATCAGGGAAAAGTCATGTGTTATGGGAAATCTGGTAGGTCATATCTGGTACCTGGATACCTGCAGAACCCTGCCAGAAATAAAGGCTTCTCTATAAAAATACATTGATGTGATCAAAACTCTTCAGCATTTAAACACAATGAAATCTTAAGCACAATTATTCCAAGGAATTTTAAGCTTAACTAAGACTACTCATCCCATCCTTCCCCTTTGCTCGATTAGCTTCTCAGTGACCATGGTGTGATTCACAGAGGTCAAGGTACCAGCAACCCTGTCTAGAGAGATAGTAAACAAAACAACAGTGTGGATTCCATTATGGCTTTATCTGCCCACTCCTACAGTACCATCTTTATCAAAAAGCTCTCACTTAGCACAAAGATAAGCTCTGCTCCTCTTTCCCCAGGCAGCCTGTCTTCTGTTCAGGAAAGGCAACACTTTATCCCTGCATTCACAAAATGGTTCTTTAAACTTCATTTCTTGTATGACTTTGATTCAAATTTTTCTCCCATTTAAAAACAATCCTGCAAATGCAGGTTTTATTTTACACATAAGCACCGCAATTTGTTGAATTAAATCTTTATTTTGCAGAGGGAAACCCAACAGTGATTTTTACTTTTTAAACTCCTTTTTTATTTCTAGGAAACTTCAATGAACCATTTTATGGTATGATGATAGTGCAATGAGAAGAACTTGTATTCAAGATGATTAGACAATCACTAACATAAGGCACTATTGAATTTCTCAACCCTACGGGCAACAGAAATGGCAGAGCAGATTTTAGGGAAATTTTACACATTAGTACATAAACAGTCTGTCAAGAAATCGCACCCTTCAGATGTCTGCCTCTGACAGTCTTCAAGACATTAAAAAAATCATAAATGTGATTTGCAATAGAGACATTTACTAGCTTTAATATACAGAGACTGTCATCACTAGGCAAATCCAGGAATGTCAAGTGAAGATTATTAGTGTCTGAAATACCCATACAGCAGAATGGCATGTATGGATGTATGTTATCCAAAAAATCATGAACTTCTCTGCTCAATGACTGGTTTGATCTTAAGCCCACAATCCCTTGTAGTATGGTCCTGCATGCTTTGACAACGTGTAGCCGTAACTGTAAAAAGGAAAAGCAGAGGTCTATGAAAAGGGTCAGTAAAATAACAAAACTGGAGCTTTGTGGAATTTAACATGAATTATTAAGAGAAAGGAAGCATTGGCAAGGAGAAGAAACAGAATTGAAAGAAGGACTGAGGGATGAGGAAAACATGACCAAAATAAAAGAGCTGAAGATAAATAAAGGATCTGAACCACAATTGGAAAGAAAACAAAGTTTATCTTCACTGCAGGCTTTGACTGATATGTGACTTCATGGCTTTTTTATTCGGGTTGGTATGTCTCATCAGGAGCTACCAAAAGGTTTGCAGAGTTTTGGTGAGCTGACAGTCTCAGTTCAAATGCCTGCAGACAGACATTTAAATTACAAGTGTTCCAGGACAAAACAAGAAACAGCATGGAGATGGAGCCTAAATCACATTCCAGATATAGGGATGCTCTATCATTTGGCTGTAGAGCTGCATTAGCTGTCTTGGAATCAGCGTATCTGGGGCTAACTCTAAGGTCTCAGGAGCCAGTGTTATCAAACTGGTACCTTTCAGGTCATTACAGTCAATAATTCCTTTTTAAGTATGAAAAAGAAAAGAAAACAAAGTGAGATGATTAAAAAGCCAATTAGCAGATCAAAGTATGAGAAGCTAAGTCCTGGAGGGGAAAAAGAATGCATATATGGTAATTTAGGCAGTAAGGAAGATAATTAGAACAGGATAGTGATAATGGGATAAGCTGGGGATCAAAAACTGTAGAGTTGATTGGAAAAAAAATAGAATAAAATTAAGGAAAATTTTAATGACTCTTTGAATAAAACAGTTAACCATATAAATATTAGAATGAAAACTTGACTAGAAACCATATGACCTCTTTTCAACGAGCACAGTGATCCACAATTCCCAAAAAAGCATAGTTTCAACTCTTCTTCCCTGAGAAGTATTTCAGTACCTCTGATGCAAATAGCTTTTGGGATAGTGAGCTGGATATAGAAGATGTAAGTGGAGCAGCCAATAGAGATTAGAGTTGTAAAGGCAGACTTCATCTCATCCTTCCTCCTTATCTTTTTCATAATTCTATCTCCCTTTTTCAGCAAAGACCTCAGAGTTTTGGTGTTAAAGTTTGAGTCCTGATTCACTTTCTAATCTTTGTTTTGCTTGACTTCCTTCCAAATTCTTTCTTTGTCTACAGTTCTCACAGCTCTCTCTCTGATGAGGTTTGTTCACGGCCAAAATTTCTGTCAGCCTTTTATCACTGTGTTGCGAGCACACATATCCCTCATTGGCTCCATGCCTGCCTGAACTCCTGATCTTATCCCTGCTGTTGTCCATTTGATCAAAACATGCTACTCAGGGACCTATGACAGATGGGGCAAAGAATGAGGGGAAACAGAAAACTTTCTTTTTTTGTGAGGTTTCCAAAGACCACCCTTGAGCTTTGACTCCAAATGCCTCACAGCACTGTGAGTCCACAGATTTCTGTGTTTCCTTCAAAAAGTCCTGTGAGTCTTTAAACAGAAAGGCCCCTAACAGTTTGCACCCCATGGCTCTGTCAAAGCAACAACATGCTTACATAAATATTGTTTGGCTCTAACCTCTTCCATGTGGCTTATACCACAGGAAGTTCGCTTTCTTCTAAAGAGCCTGAACATGAGTGGGGGTAAGGATGAGTTTCAGTCTGTGAAGTATGAATTAGCCTTTTAGAGACAGCTGGGACTCAAGAGAGAATGAAGGATTTGCAATATAACAAGTAAGAACAGGAAGGAACAGAGCTATGAAGAAAAAGAAATAAATCAGAGGCATAAGTAGAAAAATAAACATCTCTTTTATATTATCTAAGGAGCTTCCAAAGTAATATCAGCAAAGGAATATTACAGTCAACAGACAAAGAATATGGTCATTAATGCCAACAATGTATCTTGTCAACAGTACAGAAAAAGCAAGAATCTTCTCTGAAGAGCAACTGGTAACGATGAAATAACATTCAAAAGGAGATTCCCTGAGTGAATAGTATCAATCAATATGTGTCTCTTAAGTGTTCATCCATTGCTTTGGTGATAAACAAAGGTAAAAGATGAAGATCCTATACCTCTGTGACTTGAAGAAGCTCTGGGTGGCAACTTCCTGTTTCTTATGCAAGTAGAGAGCATGAAGAAGAGGAACTATTATATCTTACCTCTCTGACTGGTAACTCACTTCATGGAATGGAAAGTTGCAGTGGGGCCAGAAGAAGGTGATAAATGTCTAGCTTCAAGTCAAATTCTTCCTGCCTTCTCAAGCCACAGTAACTGTATTTAAGAATACTGTGTCACTGGTACGTATCTTCCTTTTGTCTCTGG
This sequence comes from Empidonax traillii, assembly GCF_003031625.1. Lineage (NCBI taxonomy): Eukaryota > Metazoa > Chordata > Aves > Passeriformes > Tyrannidae > Empidonax > Empidonax traillii. The sequence continues at coordinate 1,116,364 of NW_020955548.1, forward strand.
AGGTAACTCTCTTGTCAGCTTTTCTCCTGTGGAGAGGAGAAGAGACATATTTCTGATAGCTAGCAAGGCAGGAAAGAAAAAAAAAGAAAGAAATGATCATATCTAGTCTCTCTTTCACAACCTTCCCATTTACTTCAGGTTAAAACCCACTGTACTGCTCTTAAATAGTAATTAACGACAATTTTGAGTAAGTCCATTGTTACGACGAGTCAGGAAAATAACAGCAAAAAACCTAACACTGGAGGTGGGAGCTTTAAAGGCAGAAAATGGAAGAAGGAAGGAGGAAGACCATCTATATCTGCATAACTGATGGGTTCAATGGACTTCGGCCCCACAAAAGCTGATGCCAGTAAGCTCTTTCAGGCACCTGAAAGCCCATCTCCTCTTTCCGAAGGAAAAATGCAATATGTACTGGTAACATGGTCCATATACTCATAACACTCTCCCCTATTCTCTAAACTCACACCTTTGTTGGAAGCACACAATAAGATGCTTGAGGGTTTTGTGTTGCTCAGTTTAAGTATTTCTCTGCAAGAAATGTGGTTTCAGATCTTGGACTTCAGTCTTGTTCTCTACTCCAAGAAACCTGAGACATTCTGCCATTACATGACATCACGTCTCATAACAGATTTGCTTAACATAATCGAGGTTCTTTATAAGACTTAACATTATTTTTGTTCTTTTTCAATTAGTTTGGATTTATGTCAATTTTAGCCATCTTTAAGCTAAACATGTAGTCTAACCCACTCATCCCTTGTTACAATGACAGAAGAGCATATCCAAAGGTGCTTCATCCTTCCTATCTTACATATCTGTTTTACAAGAAATAGTTGTATGGAAAATCATGTACTTGGCACCTCTATCCCCTAGTAATGCTGTTTTGGGGGAATGGAAGGAAGTATGGAAACAACATGAAAACTTCACACAAACAACTCCTTGTCAGGGTTTGGCACAGGACTCTTTTCTTGGGCAAATTTACATGTGAAACATCAGCACCTGATCTTTGACCTTTTCTTTGGTCTGCATTTTTGAGAACTGAACAGATATCAGAAATGTTCTTTGTGGGATTTATATTTTTGCTCTCTGCTTTCCTCCTTTATCTTCAGCCCTGCTTTCTCTTTATCTAAATTTTTATTTTATATATTTTATATTCTATTGTATTCTGGAAACTCTTTCAATTATAGTTAGTATTCCATGTATTTCCAGGCCTTTAAAAATATTTTGTTTCCTGAAATAATTACCACCTTTCTTTCACCTTTACATTGGTTTAGGTTCATTTTTTCCCCCTTTCTTCATCTGGAAATGTGGAAAATTACAGTAGAGTTTTGCCCCTATGAGATCAACATGACCAGAATTTCTCTAGTTTTCTCAGAATGATCCATGAAGAGAAAATTGGGATGTTCCTCCCACAGCTGCAATTAATCAAATAGAGCTTCCTTTTGGCAATTTGCAATTCTAACTTTCTTGCTTTAAATTTTTCTTTTGAAAAATCTTGAAATCCACTAATGCATAAAAACTACCTCTTTTTTTTCTTTTTTTTTTCTCCTCAGAAAGTCCTGGTGGTTTGACTCATCGCCTCCATAAGATTATGTTTCCTTCATGCAGATTCTGCAATCCTGAGTTATTCCCTCTCATAACCCTCAGAGGAAACGAATGGTGGTGAATGTTGACCCTCCCCCAATCTTGTGTGTCTAACACAGCAATTTGCATGCATTCAGTAAAAAGCTGAGAACTCCAGCCCTCAGAAAACAGGAGATACAGAGTTAAGCTGAAAGCCCAACTTCAAGAATTTCCTGCTGTGATGGGGCTTTATTTCATTACTTTGTTTGTTTGTGCATTTATTTTTGGGGAATGATGAGCTCTCCATTGTTTTACTTCATTATGAAAACCGAACTGTTGTTGTGGAGCCCTAGAGTGTGGGATGGGCTCTTGTTTGGTTTCCTAAAAGAAAACAGAATTAATTAATCTATAACTCTTTCTCCTTGGTTTATGGCTTAAAAGATAGTGCCTTTTTATTGTTAGGCATTCTCCAGTAATTATTACCACTTGTAGTATACTGCAGACTAGAAACTGCGCCTTTAATAGGGCAGAGATATTCACTTCATATCCCTCAGTCATATTTTTCTATTGTAGTGAGGCTGCGATTTAAGCGCCCTTTGCATAACTGACAAACACATCACAAACAATACCTTAGAAGTGGGACCCTGTGATTCAGCTTTGCTTAACAGCAGCAAGACAGGCATTACCACCTAGCTTCATTTTGCAACCCTAGAAGCATTAGGCTGTGTTCAAATCTACATCACTCAGATGAATCCAGATCACCACCTGGTCCGAGTTTGTACATCTGAGTAGTGAATTGGAAGGTCCTGCGGAAACTGTGTTAGAGGCTGAGCAAAAGTGTTAATTTTTCTTTATTGGGCCTGATGGCACAGAAAATGATTAATTTTCCCAGGACCTTTTGGGCTGTGATGCTGGAAATCACAGCTGTCAGGGCTGGCCCGGGCTCTGCCCACCAGTATGGTTCAGCCAAATGCACCTTGTTTCCTGAAGTCCTTAATGTTAACCTGGCTTACCTTTTCATCTGAATTTCAGCTAATACTGCTTTTCTGTGAAGTTAGTTCTTAAGTCTTGCAGAGAAACATATTGAAAACAACTGCTCATGCAAAGCACTTAAATTTATACTTAAAAACCTGGTTGAGCAGATTTATCATGAAAAGACAAAACCTACCTGCACTTAAAAGTGCACAAGTTTAAATTTAATCTCAAAAGTAAGGAATTGCCAAGTGGGCTTTGAACAACTTGAAGGTATGTGTTTGTTCAGATCAGGACTCAGGAGAATGACAATGCAGTGTAGAAAGGGCTTTTCAAGAGTGAAGCCATGGAGAATCATTGTTTTTATTCTGTCCCATGCCAACAGCATGGAAAAAAAGAAAAATATTTCAGGTCAAAGAAGAACAGCTGGAAGAAAGAGACACTGCCTTTCAAAAATAAATTTGTCGCAACTTCAGGATATAAGCACGCAAGTAATTAGCCAAGTAGTTTGCAATTATAATATTAAAACTGCATGTACATTTCAAGGCAATTGCAGATGAAAGTGGAATAATCTTATTCAATACAGTCAACCCCCCTGAGACACATAAAATCAAAATTTTAGAATATATGATTCACTGTACTCACTATGAAATTACTAAAATTTATATGAGATCAAATGATATAGAATGGCATGCGACTGCTCATATACTGAAACACATGCTACTTTTTTGTAATATAAGTGCTTAAGAAAGATTTCATACATTTATTATTTAAAAAGTTAAAATAAGACAAGACTCCTAATACATTTTTCTGAAATATGTTAAATTTTACTATAATTAAAATATCATTGTATCTGGAAGATTTTTTCAAGAATTGCTATTACACTATTGTATTTTTATTATTAAACTAGTTCACCCTGACAATTTCCTTATTTTTTTACCATATAATAAATATCTGCTGGGTTTCTTTATTTTTCTTGAGTATACTGCTTTTTCCAGTGTAAAAAGGATTCTGCTCTCAGATATGAAATAGATGTTTAAGATGTCATGCACTCTTAAAAGAACTACTACTTGCAAATGGCATGAGAAGCAAATTATTACAGGTAAACGTGTTAATAATTCTTATTTGGGTCATATCTTTATAAAATGGAACTTCCAAAAAAAAATCTTAGTAGACATATTTTGCTATATTTAACAGAGCTACATGAATGATTTCATTGTTCTGGTGAAGACATCAGATCATTGGTTACCTGGGAAGTCCAAAAATGCAAATTTTAAAATGCAAAAATCCACCTAAAGATATGCATAACTTCCCTCTGAACAGAGAACATAGACACCACTCCTGATTTAGCAAATGGGGTTTCATGTTAATTTTTGTTGGAACTTTGCTTTTTGATAGGAAAGAATTACATTTTCTTGATTTTGAACCGTCACTGAAAAATATCCATGGGTTTTCAGTAAAACCTTTTCATAATGTGTTTGGAGGGGGCAGTCTTCAATGGTTTGGGTGTCTGCAATTATTTCTTAAGGTTTCAGTTAACTAATTCTGCTAAATTTATGGGAGCTGCAGTGAATCCCTCTAAGACTCCAACAAGTTTTGATTAGGCTTGCACATGGCATCATACATAGAAAAATACTTATATTTCAATTAAATAATCTGTCATAGTGGAGAACTTTTTTCATAAAGATGTTAAATTTGGAGGAGCCTTAAGCACGTTTTCCTTTTTTTTTTTTTTTTACTTCTGATAAGGGACTCTGAAATGTCTGAAATTTTTTTAACTTATATAATGTTATGCGACTCTTCTGTGCAGTTAGGGCCAACATCTGTATTTCTAAGAAATTTCTTAGCAGAATTGTTTTACTCTATAGCCCTTTTACAAGCTACAGCAATAAAATTGCTAAAAAGCAGTTCTAAATTACACCTGATTTATGCCATTTAGTTTCTCAGTCTTCTGATATTTTTGCTTTACTATCAAAACACTACCTGTTTCATCTAACCTCATTCAAATGATCTTTGCACATTTTCTCAGGTAAAGACAAAGTTAAGACCTCTCCTTGTATTGAAATGCATCTACATTTAGAAAATACTTTCATGGTCTTCCTGCTAATTCTATGAGTTTGTTTTCAGAAGAAGAGAATTGAGATGTTTTTATTGATGTTTTCATTTTTTTCCCTCTGAAAAATTGATTTTAATGTGTAGTCCTACTTAAAAATCAATGACACAACCTGACTCAGGGTTTGACACCGAAAATCTATACTATTCTCAGTGGATATGAGTTTCATAAGCTTAGAATCTGAAAACATATTATACAAAAGGCAGAAATTCTCCCCTGGGGTAAAATGTCAATGAGTTATCACGCATCTTAACAAAGCAGTCTAATTGGGATTATTTGAATATAAAAGGCGTTTATATCCAGGTAAAATAAATGTGTGTGTGTATGTTTGGAAATAATATCTATCAAATCCCCAAAAAGTTGGTTTGTGAGTGAGTTCTATACTTGTTTACACTTTAGACTCAATTTATCTGTGACATATCACTCCCTATCATTGTCTCATGATGATACTAGGACTATTTGGAAGTTCACAAAAGAAGACTGATAAGCTATGATTAATTAAAAATAGGATTTAATTAAGAATATAGAGAAGATTAAATAGGTGGCCTGATGCAGAAATGTCAAGGACAGGTTTTGGGTTCCCTAAGATCCTGGATCCATCTTCAGATAGGAGTAGCTGGGGTGGGAAAGAATGAGAGAGAAATAACCTAACTAGGTTTATCAGTTTATGGAAAATATCATGTGAAGACTCTGAAAGTTCCTTTCCTTTTTACGCTTCCATATCTTCCCCTGAGCCCTGCACAAGACCAATGACATTTAAATGACATTTAGAGGTATCTCAGTGATATTTAAAAGCATGAAATTCAAAAGCAATAAAAGCTAATATTTTTCTATCTTGAGCACATTTGGCTTCAAGGAGCTCTTGCCAAAGTTTTGCCAAAATAAAGTTTTATGCCAAAAATATAGTTGCTCTGAAACAGGAGGTGGCTGTTGGGATTCATCGTAAATTTTTTTTACATCTTGGAGCAGTTACTATGTTTTGCTTGTCAGAGTTTAAGTCAACATTGTGGTTTTTACACATTCTTTGAGGTATCTTTCAGGTCATTTCCAAAATAAAGCATTGGACTAGAATGATTTTGGATCTTTATCTGCAGTGGTCAGGCCTTAGCTCAGAAACAATTGTTTGCAAAGGTATGTTTTGGCTGAAAGCCTCACAGATCTGTATGAAGTACTGGTCTCTCATGAAATCATCAATAAAAAGTGCAATTCAAAGATAATACTCGGAAAACTGTTTTCGGAATGTCAAGAACTGAATATACTGAGTACAGGAGACAAGAGTTTGAACAGATAGCTGCCACCTAGATGGCATAGATCATCCAGAGAACAGATACCTTTCCATAATTAGCAAATATCAAAATGAGTTGGTCCCCCATGATAAAACTGGCTTTGATGTCCTATGTGGTTTTAACAGCTTTCAAATACATAACAATGGCCAGATTAAGAGGCTCCAATACTTCCAAGGCTCCCATGGCTTACTGTGAAAACAACTGCATTCTTAGGGAGACAACATTAAGAAAGAGAAACTACTTTTTCAGCTACTACCATTTATACTCAATGCAGAGAATGGAGAATCCAAGATCTTATGTCCTTTCCCTGAATCAGGCTGCTGGCTAGGTCACATCAGGATGAATTTTACAATTTGTTTCTTTTATAAAATAGGGACATTTTTATTTTCTTCCTTCAACAAGCATTTTGAGATTGAATCAGGTTATGCTTCTGAAGTGATTTGTAGCATTCAAGTGAAAGTTACACCATGAAAATGCATGATGTGTTTAAGCAGAAGGTGATAAATAGATATCAAGTCAAAAATAGCACTGATAATATTTTATTATTTGCATCAGTATTTTGAAAAAGTTGTTTAAAATATTTATGGGATACAGGAAATGTCACTCTCTGGACCAAAAAAAAAAAAAAAAAAAAGAAGGCAAGGAAAAGTTAGAACAAATGACAGAATCATGATAACAAATGAGGAAAAATACAAGTAGTTACAGAAAACCATCATTTATGAGTTAACAGAAGACTGAATCACTATAGTGTGTATAAATATGGTGCAACAATGATTTTGATGAGTCTTTATCACAGCTCTGTGATACAAACTATGAAATAAAAGAAAAAAGGACATGGGACCAAAGACAAGTCAGTCTACATTATGCTATTAATGAAGAATAAGGAACAGCATGGAAATTGATATATCTTGCAGGATAGAAAAATGACAACTTTGGGATCATCTTTAATAACTTGAAAGATTTATCACTCCCTTTGTCTGTTGAAGCTATAGGCAATTTTTCTGTTGTCTGGTACCTCGAGTTATTATACAAAGAATAGGCAACAGATATGCAGCAAAGATGGAACCAAAGAGGAGAATGAAGATAAAGTATCCTGGACATGACCACTTTGACCATGTTAGTTCTAATATGCCAGTCCTCACATTTGTGGCATTCCTTTACTCAAAGCTTATTTGGACTTGACTAAAATAGGTGCCTGGATTTTCAAACACTGAAGCCCATTCTCAAGAGAGAGTCTGGTAACACATTTTTCAGGTGAGTAATGGACAATGCATTCCTTGTTACTGTACAAGGCAGCACCCGTTTTCATGAGTTTTAGCAGTGACTTTGGATAATACATGGGACTAAACCTGGAAATGCCAACACAAATCACCATCATGGAAGCATTTCTCTGAAGTGTGTCTATTGGAGTGTTTTCCTTTAATTTCTCTCATGACAGCTTTTTTCCATTTCCTTTTGATGACAACCTGACCGGGATCAGAAGACAGCACAAAATTTATTCAAAGTAAGTATATCCTTTCTGTGAGTGAACACACAGCTGTGTGTTCACATTTATCCATCAGGGAAAAAAATTCTGACTTTTTCCCCACAAATTTCTGTTTCCTCACACTTTAATCTATTGCTTTTTTTTTTTGTTTTTTTAACCAAGGGTTGCAAATATTCATTCATTATGGAGGTTTTTGGGCAGATATCTCCAGGTCCAGAATAGGCACTCGATTGCAGCATTCAGATCACTTTCCTTAACTGCATATTTCACAGAGATATGTGCTCATCTATGGACACTGTGCTCACAGTTCCAAACATCATCTCTCAGGAGTTGTTCCTTTTCACTCTGAAGTTAGTACTGCCAACTATGTTGATGTATGAGTGCATATACAATGTGTACAGATTTCCAGTCACCAGATGCTCAGAATTAGTCTTCAGACTTGTCTGCAATTTCTGAGGTACATTCCCAGATAGGATGTGAACTAAAAAATTAGAATGAATAGAGTGCTGAATTATCCTGACTACACAGAAATCTCCACACATTATTTCAGATTTGGAAGGCACCACCACATATTGACATAAAATAACAATGTCACAAATCCCTGGCCTACTCATCCAGATGTTTAGCGATCGTAATGCTAAGCAAATGGGATAACACAACCAGAGAATCATCAACAGTATCTATCACTTGGTATAAATATCTGTGGAAACAAAAACTGTTGAAGTCCTGGATGAGTTGGTGTGTCCTGATCATGGCAGAAGACCCCCATCTCTGCAGGGTTGTATAGTACCAAGGCTTCTTTTACTGTTTCTGAATTGAGAAGTTCTAAATTAAGAGTTAGAGAGAAGACAGGGTTAGAGAGAAGGTGAATATGGACAAGCTGACCAGTGAGTCTGTGAAATCCCTGTTACTGCAGAACTTCAAAATACGACTGGAAAAGGCCCTGGGCAACTAGATCCAGCCATGATGGATACAAGCAGAAGGTAGGATGTTATGACCTCCACAGGTGGCCACAGAGCTCTGTCCAGTTGTAAGGCCAACACCCACCTTTTGAATACCAGCAACCAGCTGCCACTGCTGCCTCTGAGCTCAGCTGTGATCATCCTACAAATGCTGTGGCACTGCTATGTGTCACATTACTGGGTCCCACCCCATCCCCTTGCAGAGAGCAATCACTAACCCTTCCACCCAACCCAAGAGGCAGAGAAGCACGAAACTGTGCAGAAATACAGTGCCAGAACAGGAAACAACACTGAACCACTATTTTTGTTTCCCACTGGAAACAAATCTGAGCTGTTCTTTTGATGGGAACTCCAACTGAGCTGGAACAATTTTGGCCCAAATGGAGAAACATCTGGTTCCAGTCCCTGTCTGCAGGGCTAGAGACACCTAAAGACTTCCAGAACAGTTAGAGACGAGAGGTTATTAAATGTATCCTTTCTGATATGCTTCTTCAGTAATCCACACATGGATGAAGAGAGATTTGTGGGGGTCACTATAAGCATAATTTGACTGTTTGTTACTGACGTAGCACAGAAAAACCTTTTCTCACTTTAAAAAACCCTCATGCTACTTTTTAAAAATCTTCGTTTGCACTGCTTACCTTACTGTAATTTGCTGTTTCACAGAGAGCATAAAGGTGCTCATATTTGATGTATCCTTCCACTCTCATCCACCCCTCCACTTGCTTTGCAGCCCCCTTTTCCAAAACTGCTAGTGGAATCATTTCCTTTATCCTAAGATAAAATTATTTATAATCAATTAATAAGCACTGCTGAGGCTTTTGTTTGCCTGAAGCATCATTTCCTATTCAGTCTTTGCATCTGAACTATTCAGCATTGCCTTTTGGTTCTCTCTGAAAATACTCTTGAGAAGCCATGCTTATCAACCAAGAAGCATCCAACAGCAAAGCATGTGCATTTATAAAAAGACTATCACTTTTGTGCTAACTTTGATTGCCAGTTTCTACACTTAAAATGAAAATTAAGCTGGTGGTAAAGCCTCACTGCTAGATATCTGAATTCATTACACTGAATTATATGAATTTCCTTTCTTTCCTTCAATTCCCTCAAGTGGCATAGATTAATTTATAGAGTGTATGTGTTTTTAACATCTGCAAAGTTCTCATGCGGGTTGATGTACTGAGAATAAAACTTAGAGCAGCCATTTTGAGGGTCGTACAAATATTATTCCTCTTAATTATTTTTGCACACCTATACTTTTAAATGTCGTTTTGGAAAGTGGGAGTAATATAGGGGTAATTAGAGATGTTCCTTTACTGACATAGTAGGAGACATATAATTGCACAGGCCACAAAGCATAAAAAGTCACATTGAATGCAAGGACTGATTTTCCAAAGAGATTTGTGGGGAGACATTTTGAATCCACAAAATTTGCCATCCACAATAAATGACTAGGAATACTTGTTCCTCTGAGCACCTGATTTACATTAGCAATTGGTTACTTAGAGGCACAAGCACTATGATTTATGTCCAAAAGCTGGCTTTGTACTCAGATTTTCCTCATTAAAATGGGAATTACTTGTTTTGAAAGTTTTGTCTTGAAATGCCTATAACCAAAATCCAGTGTTTTTGAAAACAAATAGAGTACATCCCAGTCTGGTAACTCCATCATTACTTTGTGTCTTTAGACAAGCTAGAAGCAAGGTAATATTTTATTCTTTTCATCTTTTGATCACCTGTCAAGATGACAGCAACACCAACCTGTCTAATGGTTTCTGGCTATCACTGACTTAACCAGAAGTGAACACCAGGCTCTGTAGATCACACTGTGATTTAGCTTCACATTCTTCAAATTCCTCAATATAGTTTTCAGATGGTTAAAACTAAAGAGAAAGAGCTTGTTCTCCATAGAAGATGTTGCTTTGGAGTTCAAAGAGAAGCACTTAAAAAAATGTTAATGAATCTCAGAGTAGTTCATGTTGGAAGGGATCTCTGAAGATCAGCTTGTGCTATCATCTCCCTAAAGCAGGACTGACATGAAAGTTGGGTCAGGATGCTCGGGATACTGTCTGGTCAAGTTTTGAAAATCTCAAAGGACATCACCATCTCTCTGGACAGCCTGCTACTTTGCTTAACCACTGTCATTATGGAAAGCTTGTTTTTTAAATATCTAAATGCAATTTCCCTGCCAAAAATGCAACTGTTTCTTCTTGTCTTTCACTGCGAGACCTTGAGAAAAGTCTGACTTCATCTTCTCTGTAAACACCCATTAGGTGGTGGTTAGTTGATAATTAGATCCATCCTTTGCCTTGTCTTCCTTAGAACATACAAACCCTCCCTCTCTCCTCATACACCAGCCACAAGCCATCTTAGTGACACTCTACTTGACTCACTTCAGCTCACTGAGGTTTCTTGGACTAAGAGGTTCAAAACGAGACAGTGCTTCTTGCAAGTGTTGAACAGAGGAGAATGATCATTTCTCTTGAGCTGGAACCAGAAAGGACAAGTAGTACAGCCCTGGATGTGGTAAGATTCTGCTGCCTCAAGGGCTCATTGCTAACTAGTCAACCTGCTGCCCACCAAGACCAGCAGATCATTCTCTGCAAAGTTGTTGCCTGAATGTGCAACTCCTGAAGTGGAGTGCTGCATGGGGTTGTTCCATCCTAGGAGGATGACTTTGCCTTTGACTTTGTTGAAGATGGATCCCTCATCACCCACTGCTTCACCATATTGCCAACTCTTGCCCAGTTTGAGGTCATCCACAAGCTTGACTGATGCCACCCACAGCACTGGAAAAGGTGGTGGAACAATATCAGCTTCTGTATCAAACTCCATTGCAAATGTTTGGATGTCAGGCTCTGAACTGCTGTCAAAGATATTCTTGATCCACTTTTCCAAACATGTCTCCAGCAATCTTTTCTCCTTGAAGAGGGTCCGTTGGAAAGACACGATAAAGCACTGTTGTGACACCTGCTGTGACAGTGCAGCCAGGTGCTGATCCAAAGGTTGCTTTTGCTCCTGCCCAAGTATTTCCCTTTGGCTGACATGACTGCTCAGGTCTTTGTTCCTGATCCCTTCTCTTCTCTAGAGATCTGTAGTCAAATAGACTGTTCCCCTTGGCAGTTCTGAATCCCTTAGATCCTGTAATGCTGATCTCACTGAAAGTTTGGACACTCCAGTTTACATAAGATTTTATCAATAACAATAAAAGATGCTTCATCTGTAATTTTTATCCCATTAACAATAGTATCTTTAGCACAAAGATGCTGTCTTAAGAGAAATCAGTTAGTGTAATTATTTGCTGTGCAGCTCAATAAAGTGCAAAATGCATATTATTTTTTTAAGGCTTAAACATCTTTTCTGTTAGTTCTGACTACTGTGTATTTTACTCATAATTCAGTAATAGTAGTAGTACCTTAAATGAGAAATTAGATAGAAGAATGTTTCATTATAACTATAAAATGAGGCAAACACCTTTTCACAATCAGATGTCTCGTGAAACAGCAATCACTGAGTCGTAGGGTAGACTCTTTTGTTTAAAACCAGACAAACCCTGACTGCTCTGCTGGGCGCAGCACTGAGGAGTATACTGGAAGGATCAGCCCTGCCCTGATAGAAGAAACAGACCTTTGCTGATAATGTGCATTTTTCTGTTACTGTGGGATCGTTTATGGTAAAGTTGACCCCTCAGATGTATTCCACGTGTAAATTCCCAAAGTCACAAAACAGGCATTTCGTTTTGAGAAAAGTACTTTAGTTTGCATATCGCTAAATCTGCCAAGGGCTGCAAAAGTTGCTTACAACTCTGCTTTTTCTGAAAGAGCAGAGGCAAACACTAGCAGTGAGGTTTGCTGAGACTCATCCAGGCTGTGGTGGCTCAGGAAAGATCCTCATCAAATCTTCCCATCCTTCCTGCAACACTAAATGCTCAGGGCCCTGTCCTGCACATGGTCATCAGATGTCCCATGATATAACTCCTCATCCCAGGGCACATGAGTAAACCAAAGGCTGAGGCATTCTACCGATGGCAGGGGTGTGACACCAGCTCTGTGTTCTCTGCCTTGCTTCCTGCTCAGGGATTTTCACATGGAAAACTGCTTCTTCTGAAATGCAATGCAATTTTTTTGTGGGGAAATGTTCTATTTTTAACCAGACTTGGTCCTTTCTTACCAACTCATTGGAGAGACCCTCAAACACCTATGTCTGTGCCAAGGCAGATTAAAAGGATACGATTTTAATCTAATAGCACTTTTTCAATTACTTTCTGTAGCTGTAAATGACAGCTGGACTACAGCATGTTCCTCTCAAGAGATCTTACTTAAATTACATTCATATATCATATATCATCTCTTCAGTTTAGCTCAAGATTTAAAAACTACATCAGCAATCTTGTCAATTAACAAAATCAAATTATCTTCCCTAGATTTGGAGCAAGATACAGTTTTAAGCTCATGCAAAATGAAAAACAAAACAAAAAAAAATTAGACAGTGAATTTGTATTTCTGTGATTAAAAGAAATTCCCTATACAATTTCAATAAATATATAACCAAGAATCTGAATGAGTGTACAAGAAGCTATGCTCCCTTATTGAAGTCAGGGGTTTCATTTGTCACATCATTCAGAATCCAGGTCTTTTTAATGAGTTTTGGGAGGCTCATTTAGACTGTTCTCTTACAGATATTTTTTGCTCTTTCAAAGTCATCTGATCTTCCCTTTTCTGTTTTATCTTGATTTAATATACCATAATAATTCTGCTCTCAATCTTTCAAGTATCAGTATGTAAAAAATGATTATTTGAGAGTTTTCATGCTGTCTTTACAAATATTCGTCCTTCCCATCTGTTACTAAGTGCTTTAATCACTTTCTTTCCTTGTTGTGGCTATTGCAATCCTGCCAGTGTGTTTCATGGGGATATGGTTGGGCATGGGGTAATTTTGATGATAAGCTGGGATTGATATAATGACTTCTGCTACTTCTTTTACAAATACAAGCAGTGATACAGTAGAAAACTTGTATATGCATATTGATCCTGTGTGAGGAGCTACTTGAGATAAGTTTCTGGGGTACCATAAGAGATCCTGTGACAATGCAGTGAACAGGTGATAACTGGAACTCAACAGGTGAATTTTTCTGTGCAGTCATATCATACTGCTCTAAAATCATAGAAATCTTATTTAAGTCTATGTAGGGCCTTTTTTCTATGCTGCACTGGGATGCAGGTGCCCTTGAACTGTGCAAAAATTGGACTGACAAAAGCTTAGCATTGTTGCCTTTGGCTCGCTGCTTATGGAGATTCTACTTTAAAAAACTCTACTTTAAAAGCTTTACTAAAATTGAAAAAATATATATTTATGTCCAGTGAATCCTAATATTAGGAATGGATCCCCAGGGCCTGTCTATACCTTCAGACAGCAGAATGAAGACAGATTAAAAAGAATACAGAAGACTTTCTCCAAGAAAATATGTTTCTCCTAATGCATATGGACCAAGGTCCCTCCCTCCCCTTCATAGTACAGTTCCCATTTACCTCATTCCAGCCATGCTGCTCTCAGATGTTATCCCACACTATACATAAGTGTCATTTCACCATAGATGGGTGGAAAATGAAGGACAAGAAAACTAAAACACTAGCTTTTGGCACAATAAGTGAAACTTTGGTTTCTCTGTCCCTCTCCCTTTCACAGAAGTGCCTAACTAACAGACCCAGAAATACCACACCTCTTCCTTTTGCTTTTTTTCCCAGCTCACTGAACATTTCTTTACTTTCTGCAAAGCAGGAGGGATGGTGCATGTTGCCATCCACCACTGAGCATCATTAATGATGTTCATGTTGGGCTGACCACTCTCTTCTGCATTCTAGGCTGAAGCCTTGGACAAATGGGAAGAAAAGGGATAATTCTTCCATGAAGGTAACTGAGAGCTATATTTGCTGAGCATCCTTTCAGCATCCTTTGACTCATTTCTAAATCCAATGAGGTTAAACAAGTAGGGAGATGTGTGGTTGCTCAGCACCACTGAGGGTCAAGAGCTCCACCTTCTCTTGGGGCAAGTTCAGACAAAATGAATTATAAAACAGTGACTTAATAGAGGCTTTAGTCTTCCCAGGAATAAGGAGAAAATGGGAAAAGGGTTTGAGGACCACATTTTTAACCTATTTAGGGATTTAAATGTGATGTGAGTACTGTGACCTCCATGGATCTAACTCCAGGTCCTTCTGGACAGGGTCTGAACCAAGAGTAAATCCATATAGCCAAAGAAATTAATTTGTAAAAAGGAGAACCATCCTGTACATTCCTACAGTTAAAAGGACTCCTAACACTTTGTTTTGGATTTTCTCTTTTCTATCGTAATAAAAGCTTTCATTATGCCATAACAACATGGAGCAGTTCCAGTGTGAGGAACTGAGACCTCATGTATCATGGGACGGTGCTGGACAGATCTAGACCAGTGCTCTTAGGTAGCTGGACTTAAGTAGGAGCTGTTTAACATGGTCTTAGCTTTTATTCACAGAGGCATCTGCAAAATGAACAGATAGTAAAAAGCAGTGATTCATTCAAGTTAGACTAGAGATGTACATCTTTTGTGTTTCCTCATCTATACTGCTTTATGGGCTATACATTTTCTGCCTTTCCCTTTCCACGTTTGGTCTCCCACCATTTACATGCCACTGTAGGCAATGTGCCAGATTGCCACTTAAAACGTGAAAAATCAGAAAAGGGGAAAGACACAAATAAAAGGTAGGCCTGCAGCACTCACAGCTCTGTGTCCTTCCATTTGTGTTGGGGTGCCAGTTCTATCAAACTTCTGACTTGTATCAATTTTTAGCAGCATGGATAATTTATTGCATCTAGGATGATAGAAAACCAGCTTTATACATCATTCAGCTTGCAAAAGATGTGTAGCTTCAGTTCCTTAATGGTGTCATTTTGGCTGAATGCTATTAACAGATTACCCCTGCCTAGGGCAGTGGAGCATGTGCAGCAGAAAGATAACCTTGTGTTCGTAATTTAATATTAACTGTTTTCTCCATAGTACCTCTTTCCAGTACATTAACAACAAACCAATATGGCCTTGTCCCCCGCGGTCGTATTCTTCAGCAAAAAAATGGATTACATGATAGCAAGTTCCTGAAGATTTCCAATGAAGTATTACAAATCACTCAACGTCTGCTCTGCAGAAATGAAAAATAAACAGGCTTAGATTCAATCAAATTTAATTCCTCCAATTTAGCTTTACTGCACTTCAAAGGGTGCTCTTATTAATGTCTTGGTGAAAAAATGTAACAGTAATTTTTCCCCCTTCTAATACTGAAAGCCTCCAGTTGTGTTCAACATACAGTGAGATCAAGAAAATGTTTTATTTTTTTTTCCCTGTGAATACTCTGACACAGTTTGATATAAAATTGTAAGCCATTTACAGAAAACTCTTTATGGAATTTTTATCCTATTCCATTCCCGGGAGCTAAATTTATATCCTGCATTAGCTATCATAGCACTAGAGTATTAGTCTTCTTGCAAGCAGTTCAGGGCAGTCTGAGGGCCCTATCACTCTCTACCACTCACATACACAGGCATTATGGGTTTATCTCATCTTCTGCAGCAAGTACTAGGCCCAATTCATTCCTTTAGGCTACTTTACTAATAACTTATTCCTTATCAGGGCCTCTCCACCTCAGCTTGTGATCAAAGACCCAATTAATGGAATGGAGAAAGGTGAAGCATTCAAATAATGGAGACAGCTGTTTTTCTCTGTTAGAGAAAATCCATTTGTATTGTTATCACAAGCTCCAAGTTCTGCAGCTCCTGTTTAATTCAGTCTCCCTCTATTTCTGCTGGTGATAAAAAAGTCACAATGAACTCAGAAGAGAATGGCAGAAATATCACCGTGTTTCAACTCAGCCTGGGTGTTATCAACTTGAAAGTGAAAATACAAGCAGATAAGGAGAGGAAATGTCCAACAAAGACCATATCAAATTTTCAAAAAATGTACTTTCATACTATATTCTTCAGTCACCTTTCTGAATGTTTTCCAGATCCGATATACACTTCCTGTGTTGGCTGCTTGAATAAGAGGAGCAGAGGGTGATGATATTGTGGGTTCCACCTCAGTTGAAAAGTAATTAAAGAGGAAGAGGAATCATAATTGGCTGGCATGAACTTTGTCAGTGACTTGCAGCTTCTTCTGAGCCTCAGTGTCCAGGAGTCCCCAGCTAAGCAGGGTGGTTTTAAATCACCATCACCAGTGGGTAAGGTTGACTTCTTTACCTGATAGTAAAGGGTTGTGCCATGCTCCAGCCTGGTGTTAAACATTCTCCCAGGTGTAAATCTGCCCGGGCTATTGCAAATGAACCTACACACTCTATGGGACAGTAGTTCATTTCATAGTCGTGTAAAGGCTACATTGCCATTCTCTTCCTCATCCCTTCGTAATCATGTTGTCACAGTGTCACGTACAGGAATACACACAGGCAGAACACTCTGATCACAACTAATTGTACTACACGAGATTTACAGGTTTAAAGTACAATGGTGAAAAACAATTACACATTCTTAAAAATGACACTATGCAAAAGGAAGATGGAGGATGCACCTACTGGATATGCTCTGTGTGTGCAAGAGCGCAAGGAAAACCTTGCTCCATTATGCAGCAGTTACTATTGCTTTTCTCATATGCAAAGCAAGTGTTATTTAGAGATTGTTAGACTCTTCATATACTGGGTGTGGGGGGATGGTTTGGGAAACCTGATGCTTTGGAAATGAGGACTGAAAAATGCTGCACTTCAATTCTTCACTGAGTGTGGACAATGAGCACAATAAACAGGCACAAAGCTACAGTGTGTGTGATGAGTTAAGACAGCAAAGCCTTTCCCAGGCTGATTGTTCACAGGGGATCACAGGATCTGTGTTAGGCTGAATAAGGAGAAATGCATTATGCATTTGCATGTATGATGAACATTTAAAAAAGGACTGTGTGGAAACAAAGAATGATTCATAATAAACATGGAATGATGAACATTTCATACCCAGCTGTAGTTTTTGAATCTTCACAGACATCAAATATTACCATTTGAACATAAAAGTTTCACATTTGATATCAAGTAGGCCAGCTGTATAATATTATTTGTTTGTTCATCAGGAGTTTCCTTATCCTCCCACCCCATTATTAAATCCATATCCAACAAATAAAAAAAAAAAAAGTTGCACTCAAAACAATATCATGCGCAAAATCTATGACTATCAATAATTTCCCACTGGAATAGTAAAATGTGTGGATTCAAACATAATTTTTTGTATGCCTGTGAAATGAGAAACACAAAGAATGATGAAAACCAACATTAGGGTCTTTCATCAGCAATAAATTCATAATTCTGCTCCACCTGTAGACATTGCTGATATAATGTACCAAAAGGGAATGCAGCTGTGAACTCTTTTTTTTTTTCCATACTTCAGCAGCCTCTGTACAAAGAAACCAGTCTTGAGGAATTATTCAAGGGTCTGAGAAAAATCTTAGTGAAAGTATACTTCTCATAAAGGCAAACCAGAATCATATTTAAAATGTACTGGGCAACCTTAGGGTGGTCTTGTAAGATGGGAAGTGACTTAAGAGTGGTTTATTGCATTATTCTTTCGAGACAATAAAACACTAATGACAGCCCATGGCACTGAATGGTGTAATTATAAATGAAAATTATGCAACCCGCCACTAGTTCCCACCCCAGCTTCCTGAAACTAAATAATCGATAAGCCTTGCTAAAGGAACAATCCTAGCAAGAAAGTTTGAGGGGATCAAAAGAACTGAATAATTTTCCAATAGCCAGCTATACTGGATTCTGATTCCTCTGAGGGAGGGGAGGGGGATGACCTTATTCTTAAGAAAGTTTAGAAGCAAATATACACTCCTCTGCTCTGTTATAGCACTGCATCTGTGGGCTTCAGAAAACAATCTTTCTCATGGCAGTAGATGAGCTTCTAGAAATTTTCTCTCTACCTTGAATATCTACAAATATTTGTATATTCTTAATATGGTTTTTCTACTTTGGTCAAAAGATTATACTATCTAGCCAATTTCTTTAAAGACCTCGTAACAGAGAATAATAATTACATTTTATGCTAGCTAGTGAATTTTGATGTGTCTATCCTTACTTTGTGAAATGTGCTCTTTTTTTCTCTGCAGTGTTATACTGTAGCTTGGCAGTGCAATGTGGCTCAGTCAGTGAGATGGCTTGGCCTGTTTAGGAAGAGGTCCAGTCTCCTCCTCCAGCATTGCTCAGACAGGCTGAGCTGAAGGATTAGTGCACTCCCATGTACCAAATAAACAAAGATGTTCTCTCTCCTCCAAGGGAGTCTGGAAATAATGCAGCCAAGTTAATGGTGTTACATTTATATTCAAGTAACAGCAAGAAAAGACATAAGCCTGGGGTTATATACTTGGACTGGGCAGCCTAACAGCCCAAGTAAAGCCTTCACGAAAACTTCTGATGGGAATTTATTTTCCAAATACCCATTTGCAATTTTATAGCAACAACTTTGGCTGGCTCCTGCTCTCATTTCCATTCCTGCAGCTGCAGCAGACTCTGTGTGTGTACAGCAGAGAGCACAGTGTGACCTTTGTCTTTTCAAGAATTTGGCCGGGAAGGCTGTGCAGCTGCAAACGGATCCAGGTGCCGAGGCTGACGGCCAGGAGCGCCTTGAACATCGGTGGAAGTGTCAGCCTTCACACCTGGTCAGCTCAGCTCTCCGTGTCTCTGTGGCAAAGTAAACACATATTGCCACAACCCTGACTCCTTGTGCCAACCTCTGTGCTCAAGCACTCTCTGAACTTGAGGCATTTTTTTCTAGATTTGCCCTTCTCTTTCATTTTGAGAATTCCCTTCAGTGATTTTTATGAGGAGAGTTAAGACATGAAGAGCTGGAGTAGAGCTTATACTGAAGAATATTCTCCAGTAGCTTTGATGTTATAAACTCTTGTTGTTCTCAAATCCAATTTAACTGCATTATTAGGAGAATCCTAGTCTGTAAATTGTGAAATACAGTAGCTGCCCCAATAAAATCCCAACATTTGATAAACATTGAAACGTATCATTGGCTGCCTGGTACCACTATCTTTGCTCTTCTCCAAGCAGCAAATTATTCAAGTGTCTGATACTATACTTGGATAAGACCATGAACTTTCAAGCCCCCTTCATAATTCAACAAATGAAATTAAATTCCAAAATCCATCAATGAAAAAATAGCATATCCATAATTTATGAACTTCCCCATGAACTTATGAACTATGCTCAGCTTTTTCTTTGAATTTCAAGAAGATGTAATCAAAAAGCCAAGACTGAACAAAAAGGTCTGTTATTGGTAAGTTATAGGTGTACTGAGACTTTTTAAAGGGAAC
This sequence comes from Empidonax traillii, assembly GCF_003031625.1. Classification (NCBI taxonomy): domain Eukaryota; kingdom Metazoa; phylum Chordata; class Aves; order Passeriformes; family Tyrannidae; genus Empidonax; species Empidonax traillii. The sequence continues at coordinate 1,136,129 of NW_020955548.1, forward strand.
ACTGGGACTGCCATAAGAATTATAGGCATGGGCCTGATAAATGAAGAGAGTTTGGGGTTTTACAGTTGGATTCTTTCCTCTTTCTTTGCACTGCTGCTTACACCTAGTCCATGAGGAATAAAAGCAAGGTAGATTAAGAAAATAAATATCAGCTTAAGATATAGTCTTGGAATAATACTTAGTTCTGTCCTTTTAGTTCTTCACAACTTAATCCCCTACATGAAAAACCCTAAAGTTATTTAAAATTGAATGGACATCTGTGAAATTCAGGTATTTGGGTGCATGTTTGCTAGATTTTATAGTAAAGTATCATCCATCTTAACATCAAGACTCATTCCTGAAAGGCAGAAACCATCCAGGGGGAAGCAAGCCATCAGAGCTTCTATTTAACCAATTACAGTGGAGGGCTGGATAGTCACACCCTTCTCCACTAAGACCTTTGCCAAAGGTCTTCCAGTGCCACCATTCTCCTTATGGCTGTAATCATAGTCTAGGAGCTGCCTTGTCCCTCAAGAACCTGCTTTTATGGTTTTTCATTGGGCTCAAATTGGTAGAAACCTTAGGGTTTTTTACTTCCTATTCACAAATGACAGACAAATGGGGTTACACAGGAGTAAGACTCCACTAGTCCAAGTGCTGTTTTCATATTCATCCTTCCCCTTAAGGTATTGAAATGATGGCGTCTAAAGACAGGAAAGGACTGTACCTGAGACGAGGGTTATACAGTGGGAATTCTGTAGCCTTTACCAAAGACCTGGCATGCAAAATTGATAATGTTTCAGTCTGGCGCTTAAATCCATCCCTATGCCTGTCTTCATTCATCAGCACCTCCTCATCAAGAGGTTTTATGAAATATTCCATTTTTTCCTTCTTTGGGTAATCTTTTTGACTTGTGCTTTTAATATTTAATAATTACCTACACATGATTTAACCCTGCTACAATGAGATTTCAAGTCAGCATCTGCTCTAACTTCATGTTACTCAGAGACTTCAAGTTACTGATGACATACATATGTGACTTGTTTTGCCAAGTCTGCATAGTCCAACAACACAGCTTCAGAAGTAACTTCCACTCTCTCCCTCCTCTCTCCTTCTCACATATGTTTGTTCACAATGTATTCAGTCCCTTCCATCATTTTTTTCCTTGTTCAAGCATCAGAAATAGCTTATTTAACTTGATAACATATTTTATGTTCAGCTCAGGAGTTTTGAGATGGATGATGCTTTTTATTTATTATTATTACCATTGTCTGAACACCTGAAGATAAGATGGATGTCTCATTCACACAAAATCCTGGATAGAATTCTGCTCCCCTTGAAATCACAGGAGCTCTCAGCACCGACTTCAGTTAGGACAAGCTTTCCTCACTATCTTTGTCACAGGCTGTACAAAGTTGGGTCTCTTGGTTTTCTAAAAGTAACTTTTTTTATTTCCCTTTTTTGTCATAATCAAAGCAAAGTATTGAAACAAATGACCAGGGAGCCCTCAGTGACAGGGACAACGAAAGGTGAATCTATCTTAAGTGGTAAGAGGAATTTCCTCGGTGGGGCCCGTTCACTCAGAATTTCCCTGGTGTTGCCCGTTCACTGCACACAAAGAACAGGCTTTAGGTGAACCAGCCCTGCCCATGCTTTGTTTGACTGGTGATATGGGCCATAACATCAATGCACCAAGATAAATTGGGGAAAAAAAACCCTATTTTTTAATCTTCTTCCACAGAAAGGAAAAGTAGACTCAAGACTAAAAATTGTTATCACTCTCCAGTTGTCCAAAAATATCTCCCAAAATACAAGACATGTCAAGTGGTTAATACCTTTTGAACTTTCCTTTGAGCTTTCCTCTGTGGTTAGGGCCTTCTGAGCCTGCAACGTAGCAGCTGACAGTGATTAAGTTTCTGTATGCACACACAGTTCAAACTGCACTTAGAAAAGCCACATTTGGTCATTGTTTACTTAAGTTTGCAGCAACAAATACAGATGCGAGGATTTCAATGTACACCTGGCATTAATCAGCTGCTGCTGCTATTTCACAGCTGCCTCCAAGCAAGGCAAAATGCTGGAGTAGAAATATAATTTCAGAGTAACCAGAAATCTTTAAGGGACCCATGAGGAGGAGGGGGACCTCCCTTACAACATTTGCTTCCAGCTTGTTTCAGCCTTCAGAGGGTTTTTTTCTGAGTTAAATCCCTTCTTATATGAAGAGATCTTCAGTTTTTCAGATGAAGTGTGTGTGTATATACATAGGTATGTGTACATGCTTTAAGAATCTGCACAGATCCTGCTTAAAACTCGAAAGGACACACACTTGCTATGACCAGGGGTCAAGGAAACCTGAAAAGGCAGGATCAGTAATACTGCAGTGGAGTCCACCTTTTCTAACCGCCTGTGGGAGATTTCCAGTGCTGGAGGTGTCATACTGCCTTCATCAATCAGCCCTGGGTATAACAGTTTGGAGTGTTTAAAAAAAAAAAAAAAAATTCGAATTCCTAGCATAATCTCATTTTATTTACTCCGATCTCATCTATTCCCGTTGTTGCTGGGCACGAGGACAGCCTATTCAGAGGACGGGAGGATGGGAGAGCCAGCCCCAGCTGCTGCGGGGGGACGAGCGGGTGCCCCGGCGACCCGTGCGAGGCCATCCATCACCCATCCCCACGGCACCGACACAGCGTGCTGCCGCCTAAGTGGGTCACTTGTTGCAGGCACATGCTACCTGGGCCCGCAGCATCTTTCCAGCCTGCCTGCCGCTGCCAGATGGAGTTTAGGATGTTTGGCTTTCAGCTGCGAGCCCCAATGGGGATTTCCCACCTTTACAATGTCTTTCTCTCTCAGCCATGAAATATTCCTGCGCTGAGTTCAGCAGAAGCACTCAGGCCTAAGAAGGTCCTTCCTCCAGGACAGACCCCTTCCTTTTAGAAAATCCTTTTCTTTGGGTATAAAGTAGCCAGTTTGTTTGTTTTTTAAGTTTTCAAAGGTGTTGCAACACCAGGCGTATCTGAGAGGGCAGTGCTGAAGATTCAGGCTCATTAAGCAGCAGCAGTTGTTGATCATCAGCTGCATGAGGTATTGGTAGCATGTACGGGAGGGAAAACAGGCATTTGTCAGTGACAGGTTTTGCTAACAAGGTCTGACATATGTATTTATCTGTTCTCTGGTAAGACGGTGAACAATGTGTGAGTTTTAATGAATTTACAATATTTCTGACAATAGCTAGGAAATGAAAACTGAATTTAAAAAGATAGCAAAAGAAGAAACACAACCCAGTTCCTAAAGGTCTTCAGTCTGAATTTGAAGAAGATAAATTCAAGTCAAGCAAATCATATATATCTTACTTAGTGAGCATATGTATCTCATGTAAGAATAAGGAAAATTTACCCAGTTCTCTCCATCTAGATTGTGGAGATCATATCTTCTTGATACCTATAAATAGATGTTGCTTCTTTCATTTTGTGATCATTCTATACCTTAATTATTTATTTTTGTGTGCCAGAGAAACTTACAACTTCAGATACTTACAGACATTGATGAGTTGACAATGTCTTGGTTGTCTCCTCTTGAGGCTGAACAGGCCCAGCTCCCTCAGCCTATCCTTGTAAGAGAGATGTTCCAACCCCTTAATCAGCTTTGTTTCTCTCCCCTGGACCCATTCCAGGAGCTCTCTGTCTCTCATGTCCTGAGGAGCCCATAACTGGACAGAATACTCTAGATATGGCCTCACTAGGGCTGAGTAGATCAACAGGATTATGTCCCTTGATCTGCTGGCAATGATCTTCCTGAGGATACCAGGATACCATTTGCCTTCTGGGCCACAAAGGCACAACGCTGGTTCATGTTGTCTACCAGGATCCTGAGGTCCTTCTCCACAGAGCTGTTTTCATGCAGATCAGCCCCCAGCCTGTACTGGTGCCTGGGATTATTCTTTGGCAGGTGCACTTGCTTTTGTTGAATTTCAGACGGTTCTTCTCAGCTCATCTCTCCAACCTGTTGAGGTCCTTCTGAAAAGCTGAACAGCACTCTGTGGTATCAGCCAGTCCTCCTGGAGTTGTGTGAAAGCTTCTCTTTTTCAGGCTGAACAATTCCAATTCTCTCAGCCTTTCCTCACAGGAGAGGTGCTCCATCCCTCTAATCGTCTTGGTGGCCTCCTCTGGACTCGCTCCAACAGGTCAATGTCCTTCCTGTGATGGGGACCCCAGAATGGGATGCAGCACTCTACGTGTGGTCTCATGAGAGTGGAGTAGAGGGGCTTGGTCAGAGGCAGGCCTTGCCAGTGAAGACCAAAACAAAGAAGCCATTCACTAACTCTGCCTTCTCTGCATCCTAGTTGTCAGGGTCCCCTCTCCATTTAGTAATGGACCCATATTATCCTTTGTTTTCTTTTTGTTATTGATGTATTTGAAGAAGCTATTCTTGTTGTTCTTGTCATCCTTTGCCAGATTTAATTACAGATTAGCCTTGGCCTTCTTTGTCTCATTTCTACTTACTCTGACAACCTTTCTATATTCATTTCAACTGGCCTGAGCTTGCTTCCATCACCTGTGTGTTTCCTGCTTATGCTTGAGTAATGACAGGAGTTCTTTGTTCATTCATGCAGGTCTCTTGCTCACTTTGCCCAGTTTCTTGCTCATTAGGATGCATTATCCTTGAACCTGGAGGAAGTGATCCTTGAACGTCACCCTTCTTCTCTTTCAGCTTTACTGAAGTCCATGGCTGCAACCCTATCCATGGCACTGCTTCCTCCTCACTCAATACTGAACTCCACAATCTCATGGACACTGCAGCCCTGTTTGCTGTCAGCTAGTAACCCTGGCACTAATCTGTGTGAGTAGCATGGGGCATCACTAGTCCTGAGCACTGCAGATGGCTGCAGTCAAGTATCATTTAAAGCCTTTTTGTGTAGGTCTATGTGACAATCTAGGTAGTCTTACCTCAGCTGAGCTTGCTAGCTTGGGACCCAGGTGACTGGGACCCCATCAAGCCAGGATCAGTGAAACAAGCCTGACTGAAAATTTGTCTGTGCACAGCAACTGTGGTGATTCACATGGCAAATGTACTTGGCAGGTCCTCATCCTAGCTGAGCAGCTCCAGATATGCTGGGGTGGGGGGTAAGGGGGCTAAGTCCCACTGCTGAAAGGCATCAGAGTTTGCAGGCACTGGCGTGATTGCCAGCCTGGCCACCACAGCAGCCCTAATTGCCTCTTCACCACATCAGGGGTTAGATAACCTTTGCCACTCTCGCTGGTATCCAGGAGGGTTGGTGAGCCTAATAAAACACAGCCTGACAGCAGCCTGACCCTTCTGGAGCTGCTGCTGAGGCACTGCATCTTCTGGCATGGGCATCTTCCCTGTGGAAGGAGACATGTTTGGCAATGGAGACCCCATTTACTCTTTTTAGTGTCTTCTTCCCCCTTTTTCTTCAAGGTCAGGATAAGCTCTCAAACTAAGAGGAGGTGGAAAATTCTGTGTTATGGTAGGAATGATAAAATGGAGCATGGTGGGGATACTAGATGCCTGGGAATATACCCATTTAGTACAGAATGTCTTGTATGTTTTTAGATAGAAAATGAATTAATCTCTTTAAATTCAAGACATAGAGATGATGAACATGGACTACAAGAGGACTATTGGTATGAGAGCCCAGTTCCACTATCATGCTGTGGGACATTCCTTGTCTTATGACCTACATTTTTGAAAGATAATTATACAACAGACATGTGACTATTTATCTTCACACAGACCTCTCTTTTTCAGGGTCTTTACTATACCAGTGGCTGTTGGATTTTAAATTGCCTAAAAACCCCATCTTTAAATCTAAACATAAGACATTTAAATTCTCTGTTGTAATTTTTTTTTAATTACCCTTTTCTTACCAACAGACACCTTCTTCCCTACTCCACAGAGATGAAGGGTGTCCCTCACAAAGAGGCTAAATTTCTGTCTGAGGGTCAGTGAAATGTTTTTTTCAGTGCTTTACAGTTGAGATAAGCCCTTCTCCTTCTGCATATCTTTATAAATTATTATCTACATTCGTCCACGGGTTAGAATTCTAGTTGGGATTTAAAGCTTGTTCAACATGTTAAGGGCCAATTGTAGTTCACTGCTACAACAGTCTATTAATTATTAGTATTTGTGACATTGAAATTTAGAGACAAAACCAGATTATTAATTTCACAATTTTTTTGTAAGCATTAGGGAAATTAAATGTTCATCTTAGTGGATACCTATTGATCTAGACATCACTATCTTTTCAGATAGGATGCTTATCTCAATATTCAGATGTTTTACTATAATGGAAACAGAGTTGGTAGATAATTTTAAGCATGAGCTTAAAAGAGCTTATCAGTTATCATAAATCATGGAACAAATTATAGTCTCATGTTGAAAAAAAATAAGATGCCAAAGACAGCAGGAGAAAAATTAATCACCTCAGTTAACTTCAGATATCTGGAATGTAGGTACCTCCATCTGAAGTTGTCACACCAAGAGCCCTTTATAGTCAGCGGAGGGAAAGCTGGCCTTTTGAGTTTAGTAAATCCTCTCATTTACTAATCTGTCTTAGAAATTCATGTTTCTCTCTGCAGGCCATCAAAGTCTAGACAACCAGTTAAAATATTGTCATCTCCATTGCAAACATCTCCTTTTGGCCAGAGAAATACTACCTTTGGAGTTTACACTGGTTAGTGATCTAAAACGGTTCAGAGTATAATTGATAAGAAAGCATCTCTGTGGTCACTGACCATTTAGGTCTTTGTGCACAAGCAAACACAGTAACAATAGTTTTATTGCTGTTGATGTTTTTATAAACCATATTTCCTGGTAGAACTGTTAACATGCATTTGGGGTACACTATACCTTTGCCATAATTTTGAACTTTTTCTTAATGCTTAATGTTTATGCTTCATCTAAAGAATTTCAGGCTTGTAAGAGGGTCAGGTTCTGGGTTAGGGTCAGTGAATGAAGTGCATTTTTAAATGCACAGAGTCCGATCAGTGTACTTAAGAGCTTCAGTACATCATTTTGCAATCACGTATCTCAGAAATAATTTATACAATCAATTAAAGAGCATTATCAAGGGATGATTTGACAACTGTTGCCATGCCAACCAATGAAGTAGAAAGCTCCTCAGCGTTTAAAGGCTGCACCTGGTGATAGATATAGCAGATTTTGAGGACTCAGACAGAATCGCAGATGTCCAAAGGTGTGGAGGGAACATGATTTAAAGCTTGATGTTTTTCCATTTTTACTGGCGAAAGGGTGTTGATGGCATGTTGTTCACTTTCTCATTAAAATTCTGTCATTTTTCACAAAGTGTTCTGCATTCAGGGCTGAAAATTGAAGTGAGAATGCACTTTACAGACTGATAAAATATGATAGCAAAATGGATGATGTTCATTTGCAGGCTGAATTAATTAGAAAAAAAAAAGAGTTTGTGTCAGTGCATTTATGAAAAGCCCGTTAATCAAACACAACTTTACCAGCCTTAATGGACACGTCTTAAACACTCCTGCATTAATATTTAAAATTCCAGTTAGCGAATGGCTCCTAGTGCATTGAGCTAAAAAGTAATTACAATAGGTCATTACAAGAATAAAACTATGTAAGCTGAAAGTACATTTTCTGTAGGCAACAACAGGTTGGGTATTAGCTGCTCAGTATTGACATTTGTGCTCACATCTTTACCTGTAGAGTGGCTCCATTCTTAATGAGAAAATGAATTCTGCAAAACGAAAATTTCCTCCTGTCCTCCTGTGGCATCTTACACATTCTCACAGCTACAAGAATTAGGGTTAAAACTTCTCGTCCATGTTAGTTTGGAGGATGGAGCTTCCTCTCTTTCACACTTACATTATGATGGTTATACCTGTGAATTTCAGAACAGCAGTTTCAGGTGTGCAGTAGGATATTGCAGCCCAGGTTCCTGTAGCTTCTCTGAGACCATTTCTTATGATAAACTTATTGAGGTCTCTGGCACTTATCTTGGATGAGATCCTTTGAAATGCAGATAAAGTCATCTGTGTGCAGAGACATCAGGCAATGGTTTCTCATGAGAATGGAAAACTTCCTTAATACCAAATTCTCACTACAAGTTACTTCGCAGAGAAAGTCCAGAATTATCAATATGAACTATTTCTGGGATGTTCCTCTTGACCCAAATCCAATGAAAACTGTTGGAAAGTTTTCTGTGACATAAGTATTTCTTCAAACAGTTTTGCTAAATAAACTGCTGAAGCTTGCCTTAAAATCTGTTACACTCAACTGACTTGATCAAGGAAATAATTGGCTCAGTAAATTCTTGGTCTTTTTCTACTTTTCTCCCCCTGACCAAATCCTACATCCTCTATTTCTGCACTCAGTAAAAACATCCGTTTTGCAAAGTTAGCATCCTGCTTGCAAATCCAAACATGTAAAAATGAGAGATGAAGAAGAACATGCCCCTGAATATACAAATACAAAAAGATGTGTGGAAGAGAGCTTCTGGGTTCCAAGTTGTTCCCTGATGTCGAAGACACCTGCATCACAGCATCCTGCCCCATTTCACAGGGCTGTGGCAGCCCTGCTGTCAGGCAATTTGAGAACCAAACTCCCTTTATGACTTTAAGCATCTCCTGATTTCCCATCTTAATTTATTCACAGCTATGTTGTGAGATAAGCTATTTTATGTATTTTCATGGTCCATCTCCTACCATCATTGAACCATTCCCTCTGGTGTTCTTTGATCTTAAAAACTGACCATGAAAACATATTACTTGGTGGAATAAACCTGTGGGATATTCACTTGCAAACAATACCTGACATAATATCGGGGACTGCAATTTTTATGACACTGAGAATTATCCCTTTCTTTTAGGTCTAGTGTTTTTGTATTTATACTCTTTTTTTTTATAATTTCTGTTTTGTAGATAATTATTTGACAGACTCCTGTTCAGTTTACAAAAGGTGGAAATTTCTACCACTGGCTAAATAGAAGACCTAAATAGAAGAGGCTGTGACTCTTACCAAGCCTGCGTTATAACAATATCTCAGTTCTTCTTCTCACAGACAAATGACATTAAGACTCAGGGTAGATGAAGAAATATGTTTAGGTTGATTTGAGAATATTTTAAACAGAAGTAATCAATGAATATTAGATCCTGAGATCATTCATTGTTCTGGGGCTGATTCTGGTTCCTGTTACTGTGAATTACACAAATGCCTGCTTGTCTAGGCCATTCCATTGTCTTCCGTGGTGCCTCTTTTCACGCTGTACCAGAACAAGTCCTGGCATTTCAGAGACCAAAAAATCTTTGTTCATGTTTTAATGCACTCAGTGAGGTCTCAGATTCTTACTTGCCTTCGACAGGATGGAAAGCCTCTGGTGATATTAGCAGATGTGGTATCCTGATGCAGTTTGTAGATGCAAGTTCAAGAGATGCACCAAAGTTCTGGCCCAGCCATAAGCAGGTACACAGTAATTTGGGATGTGGACGCGTTGTTAGTTATGTTCTTCCTCTCATTGAGATTAACTACAGCTATTTGTTTGTCTTACTCCAAAAGGCCATCCTCTGTGCATGGACAGAAGAGTGGAAGCATAAATGCAAAATTGAGGGATGTTTTGCCAGAAATAAGCTTACAGTTCTCTCTCATTTGAAAGGTCTCAATTTGCCCTTTAGGTTTAGGCTTCAGTCTCAGGCTTTCCTTAGAGCTACTCTAACATCAGTGAAAGCTTCAAAGAGAAAGCTTCTATATGGTCTTTGGGCAACAGAGCCTCATTTTCCCTTTCTCTTTTTTGGGGGCGGAAAAAACCCATGAACATCTCACCAAGAATTCAGCTGCTGTGAGAGCTTGCTGAATATTCTTGATTTCTGCCTTTGTTTGAGGATTTGAGCCTCAAAACAGGTTTCCAGTTCCCCCAGGCCATGCAGGTCTGCATGGGGAGGCTGGATGCTCTCCTCTCTGTGCAAATGTCAGGATCTCCCATGATCTCTACAGCCTGCCGGGCCCACAGGTGTTTGGAGACAACCCACACCAGAGTGTGGCTTATCTGCCTGCCTGTTTTTTACAAGAAGAAAAGCAACTTTTGTGTTTTAGCATGATTAACTTTGCTGGAGATTATTTTCCATCTTCAAAGTTTGGTCTTTGGAGCTGTTACAGGTTCTGTACAAGTCTTTTTTCTGTGTTAAGCACCAGAGTTGCCTCAGTCAACAACCTGGGGTGTAGTGGCTCTCTCAAGGCTGGAAGCATATGGAGGCATCTATTCATCCACTTTAGTCTACATCACGTCTTTAAATGATGCTTACTGGCTTTGTTTCAGAGCTTACACATATTTTTGAAATATATCTTTATTTATCCTGGTTTTAAATTCCATTTCTGCATCTCAAATTAACATTCATTTGAAAATTTCAGACCACTCCTGCCTCATGAGAGGGGTCTAAACAGTGGGCTGCAGTCTCACTTTTTGTGTTTTCCTAATCCATAGGAACATGGTTTCTCTGCTGCATGGTGACATGGAAGCAGAGTTGGAAAAAATCCTGTTCAGCACCCTATGGCTTAAAGTTTATGTGCTCTCCT
>NW_020955548.1:1146952-1149341 GCF_003031625.1 Empidonax traillii
TTTGAAAATTTCAGACCACTCCTGCCTCATGAGAGGGGTCTAAACAGTGGGCTGCAGTCTCACTTTTTGTGTTTTCCTAATCCATAGGAACATGGTTTCTCTGCTGCATGGTGACATGGAAGCAGAGTTGGAAAAAATCCTGTTCAGCACCCTATGGCTTAAAGTTTATGTGCTCTCCTCTCCAAGAGACAATATTAAGTTTGTCCTTACACAGGCTGAAGACGGAAGTGAAATGTCTGTTCTGTCATGGATGACTGTCCTGCCTCCTTGGCTATTCTAGAAAGACAAAGGGCTGCAAAGCCAGTGCGTGGTCTTGAAAGTCACAGTGCCTCCTGTGATTTCTATGGCATGAATTTGTTGGTGAATATGAGGCGTGCTATAGAGAACATGTAGTTCTCTACTCGTCTGTTCCTTAGTTCCTCTGTACAATCCTAAACATCCACGGGACGGAATACGTGACCAACACGTCTGTCCTTGAACAGGCAGCAGTCATGAGCATTGAGGCCATGCTGCTGAGAACTCAGCTGCGCTGGGCAGGGCACGTCTCCAGGATGCAGGACCATCGCCTCCCTAAGATCGTGCTCTATGGGGAACTTGCCACTGGCTGCCGCAAGAGAGGAGGCCCGAAGAGGAGATACAAGGACTGCCTGAAACAATCCCTCAGCCTTGGCCATATTGATAACTACCACTGGTCTACTCTGGCCTCCAATCGGGAGGCCTGGAGACACACCATCTATAATGCTGCTGCTGCTTTTGAGAACACACGCAGGATCACTCTCGAGGAGAAAAGACAACGCAGAAAGAATCACGTCTCGTCGATATCACCTGGGGAGTCTTTCTGCTGTATGTTCTGCAACCGGACTTGTCTTTCTCACATTGGCCTTTTTAGCCATCAGCGCGCTTGCACCAAGTGTGGGTAGAGCCCCTCTCAAATCTTCGTTCGCGAAGCCTAGCCATGAATGAATGTTCCTTAGTGCCTTGCTCCTGATGGGCTTGATGGGTCAAGGAGGCAGCTAGCTGCTCTGACTTGATATTTAGAAAATAACCCATATGCAGAATGCCAAGCTCATATGGAGTTTCTGTGCCCATAGGATTAGCTAGCAGCCCAGCAAAACTTCTGGGTCCCAATTTTAAATTTTAGGTCTGCAAGTTCTACATATGTCCTGCTTCACCAACTTACATCCCTACTGACTTAAACCATGAGTGCCACTTGCTGATAGAAATAGGCTTGGAGTCATCTGTAAACATTTTTGTGTTGTTTAGTTTCAGGAGAATTGGGGAAACTAAACATTACATTTTCGAATCAGCACTTGGGTTTAAAAGATGCCTTGACTTCCAGTTTTCTGAAGATCTTTCAGCTTGTCTGCTTTTGTTTTGCATTACAGTGTAGGAAATGCATCCATGTGCTCACATCTCAAATCAGAGATGGTAACAGCTTACACCATTCCAAGTCTGTCACCATATCTACCCATACACTAGCATATTCCTTCCTCTTTTTACAAACTGCACCTCCATAAACAAGATTTTTGCCTGGCCTTCAGTTTCAAAAGAGTAACAATGTGCTTCCTTAGAACAATTAACCGAGACACATAAAATTGTTTGGAGAAACTAATCTAACAAACAGTATAGATGCACATAAAGAGTCTATTGTTATTTATATTTTGTGACAAATGAAGCTAAGTAAAATAATAATCATTAACCAAACACCTTCATTTCTGCAACCTAGCACAATATGCATAATAGCATATCTCAAAAAAGTTCCCATCTTGGGCTGCTTTTGCATTTAAAAGCAGCATATGAAAAGATTCAATTAACGTCCTTATATCTCATAAGTTTCTGATAATTAATATGAGCTGTAAGGGCTTTATGGATTGCTGGTTTGATAATTCACTACCAGCTGAAGTAATAAAGGATATGATGGAAAGACAGCCTCATAGCTGCCTTGCGGAGTGCACTAAATGATTGAACCTAAAGAATAATAGGGATGGAAATTGCTGTGTTCATTCATGGATAATATATGACAGGAGTAAGGCAAGCAGCAAGTTAGCAGATGACTCAGCCAAGCATCTATGACTGAACAAAGTGTGATTCTAACCTTCTGTCATTGAAAATATATTTAATGGAAACATTATCATTCTGATATATTGCTTGCTAAGATAAGACATGTTTATAGTACAGTTGCCCTGTGATGCTACTATACAGGACTAGATTTTGGCACACTTGCTCTTGCTGAATTGTACTTTGCCCCAAAATAAATCTACTCCTCCTAGAGAAAAAGACTATTCAAAAAAAGCAAGTGAACCAGAAGCTGGTCCAAAGTTGGCTGGGGCTAAGTATCACCAGACAAATATAAAGGAACCTATTAATTTTTAATACATAGAGAGGAAGG
>NW_020955548.1:1149644-1155446 GCF_003031625.1 Empidonax traillii
TTTGGCACACTTGCTCTTGCTGAATTGTACTTTGCCCCAAAATAAATCTACTCCTCCTAGAGAAAAAGACTATTCAAAAAAAGCAAGTGAACCAGAAGCTGGTCCAAAGTTGGCTGGGGCTAAGTATCACCAGACAAATATAAAGGAACCTATTAATTTTTAATACATAGAGAGGAAGGTCTCTATAAACACTGAGGACCACATGTAAGGTTCTTCCTTTGTAATAACTCTTTCAGCCTTAAAATAGAGCACTGGACAATATAATTTATTTTTTTTAAATTAACAAATATGAATGGCCACATGCTTCAGATACAGATCAAAGAAGTGGGATGCTGAAGGCATGGATTAAAGTTAGCTGCCTTTTCCTTGTGTCTGGGAGAGCTCGGTTGTAACATTTTGCTTGGTACGAGCACTCAGGTGTTCAGCAGCACAATAGAGCACAAACTCTGGAGTGCTGTATTGAAGTGAAACTCGCTGAAGGGAGGGGGAGGAGGATAAAAATGAAGCATGATAATCTCTAGAGCACATTATACATGTATGCTGGTCAGGGATGGCTTGCAGCAACTCTGCAGTACTGTGCAGCAGTGCCCTGCCAACAGAATTCATGCTGAAAACATATGTTCTTCTGCTCAAACCAGCTTTTACTACATCTGGAAACCAAGAGTTAGAGGGTGAGGGAAAAATAAGGCAGCAGCATATGTAATTCTCTTCTAAGAGAAACCATTCATTTGTTCATGAAAGAAATCTTTCTCCTTGTATTGCCAGCAGAAATTCTCACAAAGTTCTGGAATGGAGATTTAGAAGCTGGGCTAGGAAAGCAAAAAAAAAAAAAAAAAAAAAAAAAAAAAAAAAAAAAAAAAAAAAGCCCAGACATTTACGACTTTTTCTTTTTCTGAAGTAAAGTAACATCTTGATATCAAAAGCAATCTTATTTAGCAAAAAGTTGAAAACTTGGCAAAAACATTGTTTAAAATGACTGCAAGACTTGTAAAACCCCCAGAATAACTCTGTTTTGCAGTCAGAAGCCTGGGAAACACAAAACAGATGTTTTGCCCAGCCTCACTTACTCAGTCAGATCCCTCCTTGCTATGCAGACAGCTGTACCACATGTCTTTTCGGAGAAAGAAATAGTGCTTTCCTTTGGCACTTCTGCGTCATTCTCACTGACCAGCCAGACACTGTCGTCAGATGAAGACAGCTTCTGTCATCCTTCCTGCTACCTAAGTCTGCGGGATCTCCTCAGGACTGAGTAGCTCTGTGCTTTGAAAAATAGAAGCATTAGGTACAAATTGTAGCAAGCCCTGGTTCCTCAGTCAATTGCCGGAGCCGCTGAAGTCAGAAAGCCCTACTCGCCGTAATGGGCGGTGGCAGCAGAGCTCTCAGTTTGCACCCTGAACAATGCTCACATTATTAGAGCTAACGGCAGTACACGTAATAATATAGCCTTGAGACTGCAGCTTGGGAATGCCACAAGAGCAGATTGTTTTTGTTCATGGGAGAAAGTATAGTGAGTAAGAGGAAAATCACTTGAGCAGAAGCTGAGCTCTCCCTGCTGGGTTGTTTAAGAAGTAGGGGTGAGATCAGGGACTTCTGTCTTCAACTGACATTTGTGGGAATTTTAAGACATTATGCTGACCTCTGGATCCTCCATTTCGTAGAAACATAGAATCAAATAATCATAGAATTGTTTGGGTTTGAAGGAGACCTTGAAGATCACCTCGTTCCACTCCCCTGCAGTGGGCAGGGATACCCTCAATTAGACCATATTGCTGAACACCCCCATCCGTGAACACCTGCAGGAATGTGGCATATGCAACTTCTCTGGTCAACCTGTTCCAGTGTGCCATCACCCTCACAGTAAAGATTTTTTTCATCATATATAATCTAAAGCGTTTCTCTTTCAATTTGAATCCATCCTTCCTTGTCTTATCACTACATGCTCTTGTAAATAGTCTTGCCCTATCTTTCCTGTAAGATCCCTCCAGGTACTGGAAGGCCACAATTAGGTCACCCCAAAGTCTTTTATTTTCCAAGCTGAAGAATCCCAATTCTCTCAGCCTTTCCTCTTAGGAGAGGTGTTCCATCCCTCTGATCAAATTTGTGGCCCTCCTTTGGACTCACTCAAACAAGTCACAGAATCACATAATATGCCGAGTTAGAAGGGACCCATCAGGATCATCGAGTCCGTCTCCTGGGCCTGCACAGAACCAACCCCGAGAGTCACACCATGTACCCAAGAGTACTGTCAAATGGCTCTTGAACTGTGTTAGGCTTGGTGCTGTGACCACTTCCCTGGAGACCCTGTTCCAGTGCCCAACCACCCTCTGGGAGAAGAACCTTTTTCTAATATCCAGCCTAAACCTCCCCTGACACAACTTCAGGCCATTCCTAAAGTTCTGTCACATGTCATCACAGAGAAGAGATCAGTGCCTGCTCCTCCTCTTCCCTCATGAGGAAGTTGTAACTGCAATGAGTCTCCTCAGTCTTCTCTTCTCCAGACTGAACAGACCAAGTGACCTCAGCCACTCCCCATACAGCTTCCTCTCAAGGCCCTTCACCATCTTCACTGCCCTCCTTTGGACACTCTCTAATAGCTTAATATCTTTCCCATACTGCAGTGACCAAAACTGCACACAATATTCCAGGTGAATGTCCTTCCTGTGGTGACACCCCAGAGTCGGATGCAGTGCTCGAGGTGGGGTCTGACAAGGGTGGAGTACAGGGGCAGAATCACCTCTCTCAGCCTGCTGGCCACACTGCTCTGGATGCAGCCCAGCACACTATTGGTTTTCTGGGCTGCAAGTGCACATTGCTGGGTCATGTCCAGTCTCTCATCCACCAGCACCTTCAAGCCCTTCTCTGCAGGGCTGCTCTTGATCTATTAATCCCCAACCATGTACTGGTATCAGAGGTTGCCCCAACTTGGGTGCAGCACCTTGTGCTCTGCCTTGTTAAACTGCATGAGGCATTTAGGGGCTGCCTCACCCTGAAGGCACATGATGCCTCTAGCTTGATATTTTGGGATGTTCAGCTTACTGGCTGGGTGATGGGGGCACAAACCTGCATAGGCAGAGATGAATGTTTCATTCGGATTTCATCACCTCCTCTCCTCAGTCCTCTAACAAACAGTTGAAGGTGGTGAACGTCCTCATCCCTATCTTTGTGTGGAAGTGCTTGTTTAAGCATCTTTCTCTTGGGAAGCTGTGTCTGTGAATCCACAGTGCTCTCCAGCATCTAGGATTTAGCATCCACTCTCTCTGGGGATAATTCCTTGGAAAAACATATGGTTATTTCATGTGGGCAGATTGCTGCCTTGCATTTGAATATCTGTGGGCCATAAAACTTGGTCAAGGGAGGAAAGTTTCAGAATCTGACCCTAAAAATCTATAATGTAAATATTGAGTGAGGCTGTGCCTATAGCCTGAAGTTACTGTTTTAAGGTTGCATTTCCATGAAAAAGCTTCTTTTTGCTGGATAACTGATGGTTGCTTTTCAGTTGACCAAATATAACATTATTATTTTGAAACAGATGGAAATCTTGGAAGATAACCAAGAAAATGTTACTATCACCACAACAATGAATATCTAAAATTATCTGAACATTAATATAATTTATAATTTATTCTGGAAAGATAGGCATTAAGAGTCTTCCTAAATTCACTAGGAAGTAGAGGCAGCTAGACCTCTGACAGTCTCTTAAAATGATTAAGGAAGAAAAGGAGGTTCACCATCTAGTGGAAGGGTTCTAGAGTGGGTCAGATTAACAAGGCACTCTAATAAGCTTTCAACAACAGCAAGATTTGAAAATAATGAGGTATTTTAACTATATAAAAGGGAAATAATATAGCAAAATGGAGACTATTAAGTCACTCCTTGGAAGACAATTTTTGATAAGGAAGATGAAACAGTATAATTTTTTCCTGTTTTGATTCTGACAATAGAGAAGGAGATGAGAATATAAAGGTAAAACACAATTTGTGTGAGAGTGAACGTGAAATGATGAAGTTTATGATCTTCCTAAAGAGAATGAAAAAAATGAAATGCAAGAAAGTAAACTTCAGTAACTGCAAAGGATTGATAGGCAAAGTCTTGTGGAAGGCACTTGAAGAAAAAGATGAAATAAGCTGGAAGCTTCTCAAATAATCAGAGCAAGAAAACAGCCATAGAAAGATACAAATTCAGCAAAATCATGAGTTCTGCATTGATCTCACACCCAAAAGGAAATGTAGGAAGTAAACAGTAGGTGGGATTACCGGAGGTGAGTATAAAAGAACTCAAACATGTAAGAACTGAGGCGTCAAGGACAAGAGGAAATCACTACACATTTGTAGCAAGGAAAAGACTAGTGGAGTGGGAAACATTACAAATTAAGGTCAAAGTGTTTAATTTTTTTTTCTATCTATTATCCCTATAGCAGTGATCAGGTGATTAATGTCATTAATTCCAAGGACAAAAGACCGTAATAAGGAAAGAGCAAACCAGGAATTAGGCTCTCCTTTACAATTGGCTGAGCTTCCATGTCTGAGAAGAGAACATCTCTGACTTGTCAGCGGTTATCACTGAGGCCTTGCAGGGAGCAGCTGGGTTACCAGGAGTCTGGAAAAGGTCAGGAGAAAGGAAGGGGCAATGAAAAAACAGAGAAAGTCGAGTCAGAGGATCACAGAGATGCCAGCTTAAATGCAGTCTCCAAAAAATTCTTCACAAATAAGCAAACTTCTTGGGAGGAACTGAAAGGGGAAAAGGTTAATATCCAAGTACAAATCATTTGAAAGAAGGGGAGAAGCAGTGGATAGTAACTATCTTTGCTTTAATCAGGTTTTGACAGTTTCTCGTGGCTCACAGTCCCACAAGAAAGCAGTATAACCTAAAGGCTGTTTGCAGGCAGTTCTGGTTCCTGTACCCACAGGTCAGTTGTTGAAGGTTTGCTCTCAAAGTGCATGAATGCCTTGAACAGGATGATTCTGGATGCTAGAGTCAGTTTTACCCAAAGCAATCACTGTCTGGATGGTGGGAAAGGAGACATGCTTGATAAGTCAGCAGATGATACTGCTGGGAGGAGCTGCAAGTACATTGCAGGAGTGCTTTAGAATTCAAAGTGCCCTTGGGAAACCAGTGAAATGGCCTGGAAAACACACAAGATGAATTTCCACAGTGAAAATGCAAGGTGCTGCACTTTGACAGGATTGATCACAAATCTGAGGTTGGTGACAACAAAATTAAACAAAGCCGTGTCATGAAAAAGGAAAACATTGTGTATAAAAAGTAGAATTGAAGAGAGATACTATTTATTTTTTCCTTGGCAATGGCTGTAATTTGAGATGTACGTGGACAAAGTTGAGAATGTCCAAAGGAAAGCAACAAAAGGTCTAAAAAAGCATAACCTTGGAGGAAATAGTGAAGAAATTAGCTTGGTGTGGTCTCAAGAAAAACAGACAGGGGGAGGGGATGCTAACAGCCTTTTAGTATATAAAGGCTGCTGTGGAGAGGAAAGGTGTAACCTGCCCTCTGCAACTACAGGGTATAGGTCAAGAAGCAGTGGAGTTCAGCTGCTGCAAAGGAAGTGTATAAAAATTTTCTGTGGCATTAGGGAAAACTTTCTAATGGTACAATTAGGGAAGAACAAGAATAGATTGCCTGGGGAAGTCATGGAGTCTCCATCACTGGCAGTCTCAACAATTTAGACTAACATCTGTCAGGAACAACATACATAAAACTGAACTGGCTAGGGGCCAGGGAAGTGACTACATGACCTCCAGAGTCCCTTCCAGACCTATTTTTCTCTCAGGAGTCTCCCTCCCTGAC
>NW_020955548.1:1156164-1168664 GCF_003031625.1 Empidonax traillii
ACAATGCTATGTACTTTTGGTTTGAACCACTTGACATGCTGTTTGATCACTATTCTAGTTTCTTTGCATCCCTGTATATTAAGTTGTGTCCTTGTGGATAATTCCTATCTTATCTGAAAGAGAAGTAATGTTTCACTTCAAGTTCCTCCAACAAATATTAGGGCTGCATCTGCAGCCACATCGTGTCCCAGTGTTTTTTAGAAGTTTAAACTTAGTCACTCCGCAAGAGAGCCCCAGATCCTAAACCCAGTGGCACAGGAGTGGAAGAGTGGCTGGAACCTAAACCACATGGAGGAGCAAGGAGCAGAGCTACAGCTCGGTGAGCTGCTCTGCTCCACATAGGGAGATGAAGCAGTCAGAGCTCCTATGACTTTCCTTCCCCTCTCCTGAAAGACAGATATCTCTAATTTCCCACTCACAAGGGGGAACTGGAGAATCAAGACACAGACCTGCCTTGTCTCCCTAGCTCACCCCAAGACCAGTGCTCAGAGATTCCACTCGGAGCAGGCAGTGGTTACCTGGCAATACCTGAGCACAGACTGAATCACTAAGACCGTCAGGGTTGGATCTGCACCCTGCTTGATTCCCCAGATCTGGGAAAATACTACCAAGAGCACCTGTCAACCAAAAAAATGAAGTGGAAGAGTAGGGAAGAGGTAAAGAAGAATTTTAATATTGCCCCTGTTACTTATATGATCCCAAACTCAGTTTACTACACTTTCCAGTATCTTCATAAGACATACCAAACATCAACAACGTTCTCAGAAATAATCAGCTTTTAAAGTGCTTAGAAAATACCTGACCTAATGGAAAAGAGAGCTGTTTAGCAGACCGTTTACCTTAGTTTGGTATTTTCAGCTGAGTTGAAAGTACTCTTTTGAGGTGGAAGAGTGCAGAAACCTGTCTGGTACTCTGTGGAGTACAAGTGGGCAGGGTCAGAAACTTGTCTCTATCAGCACTCCTCTTCTGTGATATGGAGCGATAATGCCAGTTCTCATCTCTTCCCCAGAAACCTCAGCACTGAGTTTGTCTGGCATTTCATCTGGTGTTGGCTGGTGGCACAGAAACACCTGCAGTCAGAGACAGCAGAAAGAACTTCAGTGTCCAAAGCTTGCATGTAAAGGAAGGGAGAAGCAATGTTCACATATATATGAAGGAAGCATAATTCAGACATCTTTGAGAGCCAGGGCCTCTGTGAAGCCCCTAAACCTTGGGGAAAGAGAATGGGTGGCTGACAGTGACCCCTCCCCCAAGATGTTATCAAACAGATCACCTCTCCTAGAATTTTGCTTTTCTACTATGTGTCCGTCCTCCTTTCATGTCAGCTGACACAGTTTGCCCTCAGTCAGTTCTTGTGGTAGCTCTGAAATCCTCATTATATATTCCTCATTCATCTTCACCTCATAGCCTCTGTTCACAGCAAGTATTCACAGTTGCCAGCTCACTGAAGGAAAAACTTGAGCTTTCTGAATTTCCTGGTGTCTTCAGAACACAAAACTCCAAAATAATGTCATCTGACTCCTCAGGCAAACACTTTGGTTGAGAGAGACTGTGATAAATCACGTTTACATGCAAGAAGAAATTGCTGTTCATGGTTGGCTTTAAACTGGCTTGGAGGTCAGTGGTGTATGGCTCCTACTCCATGAGAGTTTTAATTTGTTTAACAGATGAGCAAGTAGGTCTGAACATACTCCTGGGCAGCTAGCTCTAGGTGGCCCTGCTCAAGCACGGCAACCTCAACCATTACGTGATTCTGTGTGATTCTGTGCCTCTTTTAATTCCTGAGCCTGCATCCCCTAAAATGGCCTGTTTGTTTCTTGTCTGGTGTTTCAAGTGTTGCTCTCCAACCTTGCACATTAGACAGGTCAAACAATAAACAATTGACTGCAAACCCCTGTAAAATCATATGAGTCATATGAGGAGCAGCTTAGGCAGCTGAGGTTGTTTAGTCTGCAAGAAAGGAGGCTCAGGGGAGGGCTTCAACTCTCGGTCTCTTCAACTACCTGAAAGGAGGTTGTAGCCAGGTGGGGGTCGGCCTCTTCTTCCAGGTGACTGGTGACAGGACAAGAGGACATGTCCTCAAACTACACTCAGGTAGGTTCAAGTTGAACATCAGGAAGAATTTCTTCACAGAAAAGTTTGTTAGGCATTGGAACAGACTGCCTAGTTGGTGGTGCAGTCACTGTCCCTGGAGGTGTTAAAGAAACAACTGGACATGGCACTAAAGGCTATGGTTTAGTTTACAGAGTGGTAGTCAAAGGTTGAACTCAATGATCTTAGAGGTCTTTTCAAACCTAAATGTTTGATTCTGTGATTCTGTAAATATCATGCAGGCCCAGTACCAGGTTTTCTTGTTTTGCCTGCTGAAGTTGCTACAAGTAACTGCTGAGTCAAACCTCCCAAAATGCTGAACACTAACTCCGCTCCACTCCCCTGTGAGGCACACCGATTTCTTGACAAGCAAACTAATTTTAGGAAATACAGAGCACATAGAAGTGGAGACTTTGAATCTGCGGAGTGTTTTCAGACTTGGTGACAGCAAAGCTGCCAGGCGTGCTGCCATCCCACACATGCAAAGACAAGAGGCAGTCACTCAGAAAATGGTGTCTGTGCCTTACTCGAAACCTGCTGTTCTGCTGGTGGCAACAATGCTTTATTTAGGTCACTTTATAAAAAGGACAAATTAAGCCTCAGGGCAGAATTGCATCCTTTGAGTCTCAAAGCAGAATCTGTTCTCATGTTGGAGTAAATGGTGATGGCTTTGGTTTGTTGAAGATAAGAAATCTTGTTATTACACACTTGAGTGTACTGCAGTGGAAAGCAGAATTTGATCTTATATTAGAAACAAATAATGAAAAGTTTTCATACTGTTTCCTCAAGTTTCACTAACTGAAAAAAAACAAACGAAAACCAACCCTCCCAAAAATACAAAACAACATAAACTCAAAACCAAACAAATGAAAACAAAAGCAACAAAAACCTCAAGCAAACAAACAAACAAAAACCAAGCAAAAACCCATGAGTGGGAATATTTTTTTTTTCTCATTTTATTGGTCTGCCCTCAGAGGTCTCCACAGGTTACATTGATTCCTCAATAAAGGCTTTCCTTTGCAGTAAGTATTTTTTTGGTGCCACGAGAAGGAATCTGCTGCAGAATTCAGCCTAATAGCACAAAACATTCCAATAGCAAAAATTCCCTACGGAGAAGAGTTTGTTAGAAACTTGAACAGCCAATATATAACTGAAGTTATGTCCAATTCTAGCTGTACAATACTAGTTAATTGAAGTATACAAATACAGGTATCCCTTTTTTCCCTTATTGTTTTCTTCATCTGTGTGGTTTAATCACAGCTTTAAGGATCTTTATGTCCCCTTTTTTTTCTTTATACATTCAAATATATAGCTCCACTTGCCAGAGTAAACAATGTATCACCCCCCATGCAGCTAAAATCATTGTCCTGCTCACATTACAGAAAGTCTGTGTAACTTTGTTTTCCTCAAAATACTGTCAGGAAATTTTGTAAAAAACATCAGCCATGTTAGGAGGTTTTCAAACCATGTATTTTGAAGGTGATTTTCTTGAATAGCCCCTGCGTGAGCTCAAGGCAAATTCTAATGATGCTGGTAGAAAACACCCTACCAAACAAGGATGAAACCCCTGTGATTTGGTGGATTATTTAGACACATGGTTAATATGAGAATTTACTGTGAGAGCAGCCCATTTCCATGGATTGACCTTTCCCTCTGTTCCCTTGCCCAGTGCCTACCTGATGCCTCTACTATTTCGCCTCTGGATGTCATTAGTGGTACCAGCTGCCTTCTCACCAGCAAATTGTGAACAATAAGAACAACTTCTTAAATAGCTTAGGTACTGCTCAAAAGCATGGCTTGCTTTCCAAGAAGAGCAAACAAGTACTTTTTTCTCAGGTTTTGCTGTTAAATTTATGGAAAAGAAAGACAACTGTTAGACCAGATTTTGTGTCTGTGCTCCTTTCCTTGCCCAAGAGCAGCAGTAGGAAATTTTGGTGATATTTGCAGGTGTGTCCTTATATCCACAGGGCAGTAAAGATATTAGTTATTGCAACGTGTAAGTTAATAGCACTACCTAAGATAAAGCTACAGTAAATTGTTCAAAAAACATTTGTGCTCTTTTTTTTGTTTGTGAATAGCAGGTCACCAAACCTTGAACCTACCTACAGGAAAAAGTTAGTTTTGTTGAGTCTCAGCTGAACAATGTCTTTAAGCAACAGGAACAGTAAGAAAGTGCTTACATCCCATCTTTTCAAAACAACATGGGTTGTAATTCTCAAACTACCCTGATTTCAAAAGTGAACTAATTTATACTCTTAAAAGAGTTTTAAAATATAACTATTTAAAGCAGAACCAAAACATTTGAAATTGTTAAAATTAAACTTTTTTTTTATGAGGATGGCCAGAAATTTGGTTTGGCCAATTGTTTTGCACTAAATGTTTGATATTTTTAAATATTTTGGTTTCAGTTCAAATGGACAAAAAAACTTACAGATGACATACGAAGATGAAAAAGAAAATTAGCATGGAAATGTTGTTATGTGCATACAATCCCTTCTGCTTGTTTCAGTATTTGCTGCTATCCCAGTGTGAATCGAGAAGAATGAGGTAACTCATGAGGTAATGAGTCATGTATAAGAGATGTATGAAAACCCTATTAATTTATGTTATGCCTTGCGTCTGTCACTCACAAAGTCCTCTCTTTTTTAGGGACAGAATACTTTTTAATGCTTGAGCTTCCTTCAGTGAACTCCAGTTAGATCTCTCCTCTTAATCACTCTAAGTTATTTACAGGAGGATTTTTTTCTTAATGTTGGAATGAAGGAATTTACTTGCCTTTGAGAAACATATCCTGGAGTTTTTCACAGTAACACTTTTTTTTTTCACTCAGTCTGGATCTGTGTCCTATGAGTGGGCTATAGCAAGTCTGAGAGCAGATAACTGCTTTTCTAACATGTCAGCAGCATATGTACATGTCAATCCATGTTACACAGGAAATAAGGGAACTGAGGAGTTTTTCAGAATGAGGCTCCATTTTACCGAGGAGCTCCTGTAATTTTCAGTTTCCATATTAACCAGAAAAATAAGACTCCTTGGGAAGTTTATGGCCTGAAGAGTGACAAATACTTGCAATGCACAGAGACATGGTTCCCAGACAGTCTTTGCTGCAGTACAGCTCTCCAGCTCACATGGCGTGCATCAGGAAAAGCAGGCTGGTGGCTACTGCTTGGTACAAGGAGGGAAAAATGATTGGGAAAGAAAGGGATGAAAGCCTTCCTGAACAGTCTGCTGAGTGAAAACCTCTTCCATCTACCAAGGAAGAGTTTCCAAGTGTATGTCATCCAAGAATGATTTAATTCCCCAGTGAGGTCTGTATCCTGCTTTCAGGGCATGAGCAGTGTCCATGCCTGCTAAAAGCTGTTCCTTGGAACCTATTCCCCCACTTCTGCCATACTTGGCAGCTCCTTTCTCACTTCGGCACAGCACGATGGACGGCAGCATCTCGTCACTCCTACTCACAAGCTCGTCTAAAACACATCCTCATGACATCATCTCGACACCAGTTTGCAGTGTGGGAACTTGTGCACTGCCTTCAGCCTCAAGAGGAGTGTTTTGCTTCAGGAAGAGATGGTTGAGAGGACACTTTATCAATGTCTGAAAGTATCTCAAGGGAAGCTGTCAAGAGAATGGAGCCAGGTCTTCTTGATTGTCTTTACTATGTGGGTGACCATGCACTGGAACAGATTGCCCAGAGAGGTTGTGGAGTCTCCCTCACTGGAGATATTCAAGAAGTGTCTGGACACAATCCTGTGCCATGTGCTCTAGGATGACCCTTCTTGAGCAGGGAGGTTGGACCAGATGACCCATTGTGGTCTCTTACAACCTCACCCATTCCATGATTCTGTGATTTGGCCACTGTTAAGTAGCAAAGCATTACCAAAGTATTGTGTAGCAGGTCAACTGATACAGGGGTGGCTCTGTCAGACATGCAAATGAGCAAACTGCACTCCTGGGCAGTGCTTTAGACAAGCAAGGATCCATTCTTCTGAATAATTTTATGCTATTCCTGTCAAATCAAAAGTCTCTTCCAAAAATAACTGGCAAGTGGCATTTTGTCTCAAATGCCTGAAAACTTGAAGTCAACTGCTAGAAAGAAACCCTGTTGCCTTCCACAGCACCCATAGGCAAAATGAAGACAGGTCAGTGTAACCAGAGGTAGCCCATCTGACCTGAACCTCATCTTACCTGAAGCTGTACAGGGTATGACCTATTTCAGGGATTGAAATATACTCTAAGTGACCTATCGGGGTTTTAGCACACAGTAACATTGGTTTAGTTGTGCACAGAGAAGGGGGAGCAGCAAGTGGCTGCATTTGTGCAAATGCCAAGGTACAGATGATGATTTCACAACTCCATTTCTGAGCGACTCTCAGGATTCTCAGGAAGACTTTCCAGAGGTCTAACAATATACAAAATTACCAGACGTCTAGTTCATGTAGAGGAGGATTCTGCTGAAAGAGAAGGTGTTTTTCTCCCTTGCTGTTCCCTGGGACTTTTTGACTGCTCCCAGAGCTGTAATGAAGGTGAGAACTGAGCCACTGAGAACATACTATATATTCTCTGTCTTTTATTAAAGCACATATGTATTGTCAGTTTATATTTATGTATTTCATAACATAAGTGCACGTGTTTCATTACAGTGTGAAGTATAATTTTAAGATACTAAGAATGTGAAGCACACCCAGCACAAGACATGACCCTGCAGGCCTGCCACAACAGTGTACAACTTCATCTTCTGAGCCCGGGAGACCCGCAGCTACAAGTGAGTAGGACTTAGGGGACAGGTGTCCCCATCAGGAGGACACTACCACTTCCTGGACCTGTCACTGTTGAGGCATCCAGGTCATGCAGAGTCTTTGCTAGTGTCCTTTTCCTGCATTTCGAAGAGTAATTATGCTTACAAAACAACAGTATTTTGTTTCTCTCTGTTTTTCTCCGAAACTCCTTAGCTCCGCTCTCTTTCTGGCTCACATTTTAAATGTGCCTTGGCAGCAAAAGCCTCAGCTTCTTTAATTTATTACCTCTGTTTATGGAATAGGGATATTGGGCCAACTTTACTTCTTACATTAAGTGAATCAGTGCAAATGCAATCACTTTTGGACATCCACCGTATAAAATAAGCATATTTAAATGATCAAATAAGTGTTCCCATATGCATGTTGGCTGGTATTTCGTGCTGGTATAGCATTCTTATTTTTCTTATGTGGTGTCCTTTGTCTTCTTTCCTTCCCTTTTTGACTGCATTTGGTCAGTTATTCAGGAAAAAAAAATTACTTGTACCTTAAAAGAAATACTGTCTATTCAGCATATGGCATTTATAGAACTTTGGAAATTCTTTTGGGAGGTGTGCTTCAGATTAGCGGTCTCTCTCCTTCGGGGATGGTTTTAATTTGTTAGCACTTTAGATCTGTAGTCTTGAGGTAGCTCCTTTTTCAGTCAATAAAATGGTTAGTGAAATGAGGGTAAAATATTATAATTGTGTTCTTCAAATCAGATTTTTATGTGGTTTTTTTTCCTCCTGGTATGTAAATCTGTCATTCTGAGAAGAATTTTTCCTGTTTTCTTTTAATCTTTGGTGCATGTGCCAAGAATGATGATTTTAAACATGAATTACCACAGTGACTCAAAGTCTAACTGCTGGGAGGCTGTTACCCTGGGATGAGAAGGGAGCCAAAAGCAGCCCAGCTTTGACTCCAGAGATTCCGACTGAAGTCTGCCACCCTGTCTACAGCCTCACCTCTGCTCACAGCTCTTCGCCTCTTTAGTACCACAGGCACAACACCAGGTGCGGAGTGACAAGCTACGCATAAGAAAAGCCAGCCAGATCAGCAAAGATATACTTGAACCCCACTGACTACTGGCTGCTGGCTTCCTGCAAATTAACAGCTCTGTCATAGCCTGGCTCGTCCATTTATCCACCTTTACTCCTCAGTGATGTACAGCCGAAGCCCTTAGCTGTGATGCTTTGTGAGAGGAGTGAAGGGATGTACAAATGCCACAAAACCTTTGCCAGCAGCAGCCAGCTGTGGCAACGCCACAATGGGAACCGCTGAAGAAGGAGTCAGCAAAAGGTCTCTAATCTTCCATGGCTACAAACTAAAGTCCTTGTCCAGCAGAAGCTTTTGAAAATGGCATTGCCTCTATGGAGCAAACAAGAGGAGCAGTGGAGGATGACACGGTGGTTTGCTACAGTAACCAGGAAAGCGGGTGCCCTCAGGACCTTGTGACTCATTCCATCCATCTAAGTTCCAAGTCAGAAACTGTGTCTAGTCAGGCATACAGGCAGATGTTTGTATAAACTGACCCTAACAACCCTCTCGTCACAGGGATTTCATACCTTCTCAGTTAGTCTTTATGGGGGCTCCAAAATCCTTCCCAGAAAAAAAGCTTTTCCCAACATGCAACCTAAAGCATTGCTATAACTTCGGCTCATTGTTTTCGTTTCCCTTGCTCACAGACATAGAGAACAGATTGTTCTCTTCATTCTACAGCACCTTTTTTACACCACAACCACGTTTTTCCATCAGTTATTTAATTTCTTCTTTCACACTGAAATATGGGGGCATTGCCAGTGGTTGCTTTCCTTAGCCCTTACTTCCTTCCTTGCTGTGGACTTGACCACTGTGTGAAGACCAGTTTACATGGTCAGCTCATTGACAAAAAGACAATATGCACCTTGTGAGCCAAACCACAGTGAAAAGACGTGGATGACAAAAGAGGCCACTCAAAGGCAGTCTAAGAAGCCTTAGGCGTGCAACATGCCACAAGTATTTCTGTCACTGTGTGTCTGTGTGTGCGCCTGGATGCTTTGGACCTGGGTTTTTCACCTGGTGAATTTATTTCTGTCACTCTAAAAGATTTTCAAATGGATATGCACTTGTTTCTCTCCTCTTAAATATTCATGTAAAGAAAACTGAGAGTAACATTTTGCATCAGGAAGAAGCTTAAGTGGTAAATTGCTTTGCAACTTAACTGTTGTGATTTGGAAATGAACAAATCCTCCCAAAATGTCCAGGCCCCACTAGGGATGGTTGGCAGTAAACCATCCTCAGAGGATCTGCAATGATGGAAATTGCTTGTCCCTATTGGCATCTCCACACAGGTAATCAGGGATGCATCCTGCAGCTGGAGCTTGTGATTCAGGTGTCCCAGTTGCTGCCCGGGGTATCTGAGCCCATTGCAAGAGGATGAATTGCAAGATGTCTAATGTTGCACATGAGCAAAGTCAAAGGCACGATGCTGAGTAAATTATAAACATGCTTAAAAACAAAACAGTGAACAAAAGCAAAAACAAGATCTTGAACAGTTTCCTTTCTCTTGAAAATCTATACTGATCACGAGCTCCTTATGAAGGCAAAGTTATGATTTTATCCAAGAAAAAAGGCTTCTGTTTGATGTTAAAACAATTAGCTTTATTATTTAGAAAAACAAAATCCAAAACTAGATAGAGGTGCAACTGAATAGCATTTCATAACATATAGGAAGTTTCACCATTACACTTGACAGGAACAGAACAGGCTGGAATCAAAGGGTTATGTTAACAACTCAGCATATCTCCCCCCTTGGAACAAGTATTAGTCTATCATATCACCAAAAAATAATAAATCTCTGTAAAAGGCAGCAGTTGCTTTCATAGTCTGGTGGCAAAATCCGTCTGGCACTACTGGAAAAGTAAAAACAGCAACATACTCTAAATTACATTGTTAAAACACCTACAGCCTAGTTCATTTTCATATGCTATCCATATGTAAGCCCTGAGCAATAGACAGCCACTTAAAAACCCTTGTTCTGCGTGTGTGTGTGTGTGTGTGTGTGTGAGAGAGAGAGAGAGAGAGAGAGAGAGAGAAAGATGAACATAGAGACCTATGTTTTTATTCTGACATTTTCAAGTAGAAAATCTTGCAAAATCTAACTGGCATGAAAATAATTAAACTGGATAAATAAATGAATAAACATAATAGCAAGTTTTCACATATAAAAATTCTTGAAAAGTTTTTAGCTTTATCAACCCCCTTCCACACCCACTAGAGCATATGGCCCTCTGTTTGTGCAAATCAGCCGTCTTTGCTTAAAGTGGATGTTTCTATTAACACTGTGACTAATTACTGAAAACAAACATGTGTAAGTATGATCTCTGTTAACTGCCTCTGTCAACCCATCTTTTTCTTCTTGCTATTCAGTTGAAGGGATTAAGATTGCTTGCAAAAGTACAGTAGACCTCCACTTAGCCTGTTAATGGCATGAATAAACAAAGCCCATCAACCACAATTGACGTCAGGCTTCAAAAAATGTTTTTTACATTAGTTTTAAAAGAAACCCCAAGACCAAAAAAAAAAAAAAAAAAAAAGTGAAAAAGTTTCAGAGAACCTCAGAACACCAAATGTAAAGACCTTTAACATGGGACATAAGGGGCTGCTTTGGGATGGGTATTGGGAACACAGCTCTACAAACCGCAGCACACGAGCTCAGATGGGTGGCAGACATTTTGTGCTGAGGGTAACCAGTGTTGTCTCAGTATGCAAGTCTGGACATACATGCACATAGAAGGGGCATCCAGAGAAACTTTAATGTCAGTCTTTCTTGTGGTTTTCTCCCATCCAGAAACAAAAACAACAACAACAACAAAAAAAGACTCAAAGCATCCGTTTGGTCTTTGTAAGATACAATGAGGAAAAGATGCAAGCAGATTTTTCTTCCAAATGCTCTACAAAAACTGGATTAGTGCTGTGCTACGACAGTATTACAGAGTGGGAGTCAGCAGCCCGCACGGCTCCTCATCTTGTTGCCTACTTGAGAGTAAAGGAGAATGGAGAGACCCAGGCTGCCTTGAAGCACATGTCATCCTTATCAGAGTAGAAATAGAGGGGGTAAAAGCATTTTTATGGTAGAGCTTCAATGCATGTGCACTTCACATCTCCAGTGTATAGGCTGGCTGTGGCCCTGGGTAACCTATTGGGCTCTGAGCTGCTGAGGCCAGTGGTGAAAACAGGTCTCAGTGCACTTCATTCTCACACACACACATTGACTGTCCCTGAGAGGAGCCAGCTCTACAGGATAGAGAGCGAGCTAGTAACCTCCTTTACACTGCCATGCTGCCTAACATGAGCTGTGGGACAGGGTCTCAGTGCATTTTACCTCAAGTTGTACATAATGTAAAAACAAATTACATGCTAGAAAATTGCACAAGTCTACATCTGCTGCTTTTTCCAAGCTCATAGTATGGTTGGGAGCCAATTCCCTGTCATTTCTCATCTCTTGCACTTTACACAGGGTGTTTCCTTTATAAAACAACTTGCCTTTGGGTTTAATGATTTCTAAGGAAACATAACTCTGTCACTGTGCTCCGGTGTTTAATTTCTCCTTTGCCGTTAGTGTCTGCCTGGTGCAGCCCAGGGACGCCAGTGTGCTCACTGAACTGTGCATGCACTCTGTGTGCTCTTGGGCTCACTCCCATGCCTAGAAGCTGGTGTTTGATCTAGACTGAACAAGATGGCCTTAGCCTTCAAAGTAGCGTGTTTACTTTCCTCTGCTCTATCTTGCCTCTTTTTTTTTGAGTACCCCCAAGATAGTGTCTTGATGTTAGAATAAATACCTTGTGCACTGCCCTTTTCTCTGCTGGCCTCGGCATGCTTTTGCAGAGGTGGAAGCGCTGTTAACTCATTTTATGGGTGAAAAAATTGCAGCACAGTGCTCAGACCTCTAGGGCAAATCAGGGAGAGAAACAATAAGGAAAAAAACAGTGTCCTCTCAACCCAGCTCAATGTAACCCAGCCTAGTTCAGACCCATCTAGTGAGGCATAGCACCTTGGCTTTCCTATCAGCCACACTTGCCTCAGTGACTCCTTTCCCTCCCAAACCAAGCCCCTTGGTGCAGTGGGCTAGGGGAGGCAGAAAACAGGGACAGCATAGCAAGGGGTGTACAGAAATAAAGTCCTTAATTATTCAGTCCTCAACTGTTCACTGCAGTGCAATGTGGGCAGATGTGCTGCTCTCCTGGTCTGTGCGAATCACTGGAGAAGACTGGGTCATATAGCAAGGTCCTGTAAACCAGACTGGTGAAGAGAAGACATAGGAAGGAGGTGGGGGGAAAACCTTTCTGAGAACAGGAGGTTAGCAGGATCAGTGTTCAGCTGGCTCTGTCTTCCGTCACATGACATTTCTTTGGCTGCAGGATGGGAACAGCAAAATCCACTGCCACCCACACATTCAGAAATGGCCTCTCTCTGCCTGGGATGGCCACTGCACAGCAGGGACAAGGGCTCTGCTGGGGATAACGGAGAGAGTCTATCTATCTAGCTCTTCTCAATCTCAGCAGATGTACTTGCTTGCTAGGACTAAAGCCATGTAAAGGAAAATGCAGTGATTCAGTAGTTCCTACTACTGAACAGTGATTCAGTTCTCGTTCCTAC
>NW_020955548.1:1176164-1195676 GCF_003031625.1 Empidonax traillii
CCTTTGGAAATGGATAGCTGTACTATTCTTAAACACCTTTTCTTTAAAAGATCTTTTATCTCCACAACGAAAAATAATTATAAGTAATTTAGACCACTGTACACAAACACATACACACATATTTATGCATACACCAAAATGACCTCACACATGTATTTAGCATTTCAAAGAGATACGATGACTCATCCTGCTACCAGAAAGATAACAAAGTGTGATGTACCTGGATTCTCCTTCTTTTGGTATTCTAGTATTTCTTTCCAGTTGCATCACACTAATGAAAGTTTCACTTTGACAGCTTGATGCTTGTACTGTGATCAGGAAACACGGTGTAATTCTGTTCCAATCACGCTTGCACAGAGTTTCCACCTACTGCCATGCCTGCTAACCTCCTAGCTATTCGTTTCCAGCTGAACTGCCAGCCCTGGGTTTGGCGCTTCTTTCCCTTTATCCCCTCACCTGAAACCAAATTCACAAGCACAAAACCTCCCCATGTAGACTTTTCCGAAAGACACTTTTCCCCACGTGGAATAATGCTAAAGTCAGCCAGCAACTGCCCAGGTGCAGGAATTACTCCCTTGTGCAGATCTGTTAGCAACATTGAAATGCATGGTTTAATTGTGTGGTCATTATTATGAGGATGTCAAACTTGACCTGTTCAAATATCTTTAGTTAATACAGGTCAGCTTCTGAGGAACCTTCATTTTGCTTCTCTTTTTGAGGAAAGCCTATCTGCACACACAGAACTGTCTCCAGATGTGACCAGAGTCACCATACAGTATTTCAGTATCTTACCACAAGACCTGTACTGACGTCAGAAAACAGTAATTTAATTTTAAAAGTATGGGCTCAGTGTTCTTATTAAAAGAAACATAAATGAACTATCAGCCTGTTTGGAACATGAGAAGTGATACATAGGTGCAAGATTTTAATGAATTGGCAAAGCACTAAGCTGGCTCCTTACCTGATTCCTTAATGCGTCCTACATTATTTGGTATGTGATTTTGTCCATTGGACATATTATTTCTAATTTACAGGTCATTACAGCTTTAGCGTAATTGTGGGACTAAAAGCACATAAAATACAAGAATTTCAAAATAAATTTTACAGCTCACACTTATTCAACAACTTACTGCATTTAAAAATTACTACAGTGCAAATCAGCATGCAGAAGCACACATCATGGGGAGCTTGCACTGTGATAGTAGCTGGATTTGACGTGCAGAACCCTCTGTCCTACACAGCCTTCACCATT
Source organism: Empidonax traillii (assembly GCF_003031625.1). Lineage (NCBI taxonomy): Eukaryota > Metazoa > Chordata > Aves > Passeriformes > Tyrannidae > Empidonax > Empidonax traillii. Next base: position 1,177,417 of record NW_020955548.1, read on the forward strand.
GTGACCATTCATTATGCTCCTTCCTGCGTGTGAGTAGTGAAAAACAGTAGTAAAGATCAGGCTTGGGCACTGCAACCTTTGGGAACAGATGCTTTCTGTTCACACTACTGGCTGATAGCTCCAAATTCTACAAAAGAAAATCCAGGCTCAAGATGCCATCTAGTAGCTTGGGCTGCGCTTCATATGCCCCTGCTGTTCAGGTATTTCAAACCAATCCAGCTATAGCAGACAGAGCTTGAGCTCACTATGGACTCAACATACTCAAGGTATTTTCCCTCCTGGTATGCTGTAGCAGGTACCAGCAAAACGGAGCTGAAATCCTTGCTGAACTATGTAGGCAGCATCTTGGACAACAGGTGACCACAACATCACGAGGTGGCAATCTTCATACAAGGTCATATAACCACAACTATGGACTGCTTTACACATTATTTAAGACTCTCTATCTCCTAGTACTGGCAAGATGCAGCCTGGAGCACTGTCCAGGTTGGGACGATGCACTTCAAATACTGCAAACCACGTAAGACTAGTAAGACTTGGAAAGGACCTGGAAAATGGAACCCAGAATAATCAGAAGTCAGACAAACACAGATTGAATGAACTCAGATTATTAAACCTAAGGTGAGATGGTAGCCTGAGAGCAGACAGTAGCATCCAAACATCACTGCAGTGAATGTCTAAATCCATGTATACACAGATGAGCAGAAGCAATGGGATCAAACATCTGTTAAGGACAGGCACAAATTGCCTAGAGGTGCTGAAGAATCTCCATCATTAAAGTACAGATAAAGCAGGTATCTTAGAGGAATGATTCAGCTGGAGTTGATCAAGGATTGGGAAAGGGAGTAGCTGATCTCTCAAAGACTCTGCTGGTCTACATCTCCATCTTTAGGTAGTGACCTACTACACTGCACTTCCAGCTCATGCTCTATAGAGTTCCAGATGTAGCTAAAACTACAAGGAGGACTGGACTGCAGCTCAACTCTACACTGATTTGACTGTGAATCAGTGGGGTTATACAAAAGGCCAGATTCTCAGACTACATAATTCAATTTAATTCTCTACCTTGAAAATGGATTAATTCAATGAAATTGGGCTAAATTACACCAGATGGGAATCTCACTCCGAATTTATGCCACTGATCATATTTCATCCTCCTCTTTCAACTGACAAGGAACATCAGTCTTAGGTCAGAGCCTTATCTTAGGTCAAACTCTTAATTCTCATGCACTTAAGCTTCCATCTTCAAACAACAGTACTCAGAAACTTCTGTTTGTGATCATGAACATTTTTAAAAACAAAAGGTTTCCATTTCTGTGGTCTCCAGTACCAGAACACACACTTGTCAATACTTTTGCCCATCCAGTTGCTTTCATCTCTGAAATAGTCAGCCACAATTGAGTATTTGCTTTCCTCTGACACCTCCAACTGAGACTTAGTTTAGAGCTTGCTTAAGTAAGACAAAAAAACCCTCTTGCTCTGTCATCTTTGAGAAATTCTGGATTTCCCCAGTATACCATGAAAGGAAGCATGGCTGGGTAGGAAGAATACAGATTTTTCCTGTTTCTGCAATGCCCATGGCATTCAAAACTCTACCGCTGCAAACCACAAGAAAAGGAACATCTAGAAATCACTGAAACCACAGTGGCGTAAACAAGGACTGAATAAGCTGCTGAATAGCAGTAAAAAACTCCGCAAAGTTGTTTATGAGAATTTTATCCAAGACTCATTAGAAAGGGAAACACATTGGTACTTCAGAAATTCCCACGCTGTGTCAAAATGACATTTTAACCTTTAGATGTTTCCAGCAAAGTTACACCTATCACTGAACACTCTAGCCTAGCCCCAGCCACTGTTTCTTGTGTGAAATACATCAGTGTTCATTTAAATCACCAGAGAGTAGCTAAATCCTGAAAACAGAAGTACAGAGCAGCATACGGAAGAGACATGCAAGCTGGCTCGCCAGGCTTAGCTTAGCAATCTGGGGCAGCGACAACGTTCACATCACATCTGGACTGATCCTGCACAGAGAACATGGTTCTGGTGCCTCTGCACCGCCCACCACTGCAGGGGATGATGTGCTACTTTCCAAGAGACGCTCAGCAAAAAAAATTAAACATTAGCTGACACAGCTATTAGACTTAATACCAGCCTAAAAACTAGGCTTGCCTGAATCACACCATCTGATGCTCAGAGTCAGCTTTGCTGGCACAGTCCTGGTCTCAATGGATTGGTCATCAGAGATTGAAACCAGCTGTCTTCAAAATGTCAGGTAAGTGTGATATTCACATACAACATGAACTGCTGCAATATAAACAAGCCCTAACATTACACATCTCCTAAAAGCAGTGTTGGACCAGTTACATACTTGTTTTATCTGAGCAGATGTCAGCATCTGCTTTAAGTAGATAGAACTGAAACATTTGTGTTCCTTCCCTGCCCCCAGCCCCCATTCTACTCAAAAGTGAGGAAGAACACGGAGTGTCAGATTTTTCAGTGGCATTTTATACCACAGCAGAAAGACAGATGTTTTGAGGATCCCACCCCCTCTTACAATCTGGGCAGCCAGTCTCTTTGCTAAGCTGTTCACCCTTACTAATAAAATTGATTTGCACAACAGTACATTGCAGCCAAAGCAAGCACTGCAGTCATTAAAGACTAGGCTGCTCATACATGTTCCTGTACTTAGCCAAGTCAACTACTGATGAATTGGTCATCTTTTGTAAAGCAACTGTAAGGAACTGGTAAAGAAATAATTGTGGTTCAGGAGCAGCCATGCTGAAAGGTAGGACTTCTCCTGATCCTTTTGCCTTCCAACAGCAGGGTGCTGGACCTTAGCTGGTCCTTAACTAATTTCAATAACAGAAAATCACGAACACATCCTGGTCATTTGCAAGGCCTTATGTGAAGAAACTATGGAAATCTTTAGAAAGTAAATGCATAGACACTGAATCAGGGGCGCTGCCAGTTAAATTGTGCTGAACAACTCAAACATAAGTAAAGAGCAATAGTTCAACAAGAGATCAGGTCAGAGTTAGAAATTTTAACTACACTATGTAATGTGATGGTTCTCAAAATATTGCAGACCACTTCTTAAATGTCAAGATACTTCCAAATATCACACCTCTCCTATTAGTCTTCTTACTGTCCTGTGCTCCCATAATTTTGGTCTGGTCAGCTTAACACGCCCAACTTCACATTTTTCTTGCAGACAATCTTGCACTCAGGGATGGTACTTTTTCTGGGTTAAAAACAAAGCAAAACAGAACACCAAAAAATTCCAAACAAAACCAGAAAAAATGCACGGAAACAACAACATCAACAAAGAATATCAAAAGCCCAATCTACTTCTCTTTTTGAGACCTCTAAAAGGTCTCACAAGAGGATGAGGAGACTGTATATTATCCCAAAATTACAAAAATTACAAAAATCCTGAGTGCTAGTTAATCCTTGGTACTAGGTATCGCTTTGAGCTCTGGAGCAGACTGCAATAAAAATTATGACACTAAGTTCTCACACCAGAGTTCAGTTTCAAGAAGCCTCAGCTAGGTCCAGGCTGTATTTTACTGAATAAAGAATTAAGAGCTGTAAGGTAGAAACCTTGCCAATAGACAGGGAGTGGCCATATCAGATAAAAATTATATCTGATACATTAGAAACCCAGTGCCAAATTCTCATATCCATTCATAACTTTAACAGCCAAAGGAACAAATGACACCCATGGGAGAAAGACTGTCTGTCAGGAACTGCATGGAGGTTATATAGCAGCCTACACTGAGCTCTCTTGCAGGCCTTGGTGTAATGTCCCACCAAGGATAAGAAATGAGGGATGCTCAGCCTTGCCCCTCTAGACCTGTAAGACTGCAAAAGCTGCATTTCAACAGTCTCATATTTGAAACTGGAAATATTTTAGCCCTAGAAATTTTACTCCCGTGCCTTAAGTACACAGGCATCTGTGTTGCTGGAAGTGTTCTGCTGAAAGCTGAAAACAGAAAGAGGTTTATGGAGACTTATACCCTAAACAAATGAGGAGGGACATCCACGGAGAGATCTGGGAAAGAATGAACACCAAAGCAAATGTGGAGTTTTACTCCTCAAACCCAAAAAAACACAAGGTCTCATCACCATAGAAACACTTTTCAAATACTGGTAAAATAATATCTTGTCCTTAAAGATGAAGGAAAAGTCCAGTCCATTCTTACAGGAGTCATCCGGGGGAAAAAAAAGACAGCTTGGATTAACAGGTAATCATGAGAAGCATCACCCTAACTCTCTGGAGTTTGTCATAATTAGAAACTAAAGAGGAACTACTTATATATAGACATATCTAACTCTCGAACAAGTATTGCCATCATCTCCCTCCACAGTGTATTAAGCACCTGTAAACACAAACTGAGCAAACCTGAGTTCTTTCTTATGGCTTACTAAAATTTGCACTTTTCACCTCAAAACAACCACCCTGTGTGGCCACTCGTACCACACAGGGGTGAAAGCTGCAGGAACACGACACCAGACTTTATTTCTAGGACCAGGAGGCTGGTGACCTCCCTGAGGACACACAGCCCTGAGAACATCTATAACCTTATGAGACACATTTCATTAGAACGCAATTAAAAGGATTGTTTGCTCTAAGTCCCATTCCCAAGAAGTGAAAAACCTCATAATCAATTCTGCTGGAGAAGAAGTAAAGATGTCTGTTGTTACACAGCTTTTTCCAGAGCTTTGAGTGCTCAGGAGTTAATTACAGTGCACAAACTCTCTATGCATTCCTCTGAATACACATTTGCTTGTGGAAAAATGGACTGTGTGCACTGGCACATAAGTACTTCCTCTGTCCTGCTTACACTGTATCAGTTCACTAACAGGTTTAATTTGCTGTTTCCTCCAAAGGCATTTATCTTTGGAATTTTGGTTTTAACAATAGGCGTCTCTTGTATATACGCACACACACAAAATGACAGCTCTTTAATGATGCTATGTCAGAAAAATGCCCTTTCTGTGAACAGTGCAGCAAAAATGTCCTTGAGTATCTTAGATACAAAAGGCCAGTAAATTGAATTTATGTCTCATTTAATCTACAGTGCAACAGTTAGTACTTAAAGGGTACATACACTTCCCCTGGTCCCTTTCTTCCTGAGAAACTTTCAGATGCTGAAAATCAATTCCTTTTGTCTCCTTGTTATTCATCTGCTACACATTAAGGAGAAGCTCTTGGCATTCAGTAATCCCACAATGGTCTTTCATCTCCAGAGAAGCCTGGTATGAATTAAAATCTTACGCTCCCTCAAATTACAGATGCATACTGCAGCATGCCACTGACCTATCTGCTTGTGATTTCTGCCAGTGTTCTCAGCGTGCTGCAGCCAGCTCATCTGCATCTTTCAACTTAAGTGACTCTTCTATAACACTGCCCCTCCAGTCCACAGAAAGTGTTTATACATGAGTGTACACAAATATAAGTCCCCACACAACAGGTACCCCTATCTACTCTTTTTCCCAACTCCCTGTTGTTTAAAATTTACATTAAAAAGTGGGTTTACTACAGTCAAGATGTTACTATAAGAACAATAAATACTTCATGAAGGTAATGCTCTTTCACTTCAGTGGTCTTGAGAAGTGGAAATTATATACAATAACTTTGACATAATTTTTTTGTCATGTCTGTTTTTAAGGGCAGTTTTAACTTAGGACTCTGTTTTTCTATAAGAGGATAAAATTTAATTGCTATCTAGACTGATGCAGCACTGGTCAAACACACGCTGCTCTTTCACTCCCAGTTTCCAGCCAGTCATGGTGTCAGAAGTCCTGTACCATAACAATTCAAGGTTTTCCACTCTCAGGTCAGAAAGTACATCAAGGCTTAGTATACTTATTCTTGTTTTACTCTTTGTTCTTTTGGTATATTTTTCCTCCTTCCAAATGCTGTCCACTCCTTGAGTCTGAAATACTCCCTGCAGCCAAAGCAACACATTCAAAATAAGGAAACGCTTCCAAATTTACATTCACATTCTGTCCTACTGGAACCATCACCTTTTGCTAATTGCTTCTACATCCAACACTTTCCCCAGACAAGATTTTAGCCACCTTGCTCTACAATCTCTTACATGTATAATTTCTTTGTTTAAATTAGATTCGTCAAATGTTTTTCACTGAGCAATCTCATCTATCCAGTGCGGCAGTTTAAGGAGTTTTAAAATGAAGCTACTGAAAAGCCAAGTTAGAAGAGCAACGTGCACTTTATATGTAACCCTGAACAGCAGTTAAAAGGTGAGAACATAGCTCAAGTTCACGAGCTATTTTGGGCTCAGATTACCACACAGCCAAGAAAATTTGGAACTTGGTGTACGCCCGGAATACATGTCCAAAGCAACTGTGCAAAGAGTTAAGAGCGGACACTGATCTCCTGGGTCACATAAACATCCTATGCCAGAATAAACCAGATCAGATACACCTACAGTTTGCAGCCACGGGTGATGCTTGCCCAGCAAGGCCCTTACCTCACTTGAATCCTCCTGCTGATTGATAACAGCTAGTGCGTCCTCTGCAGCCTGACGCTTGGCTTCAGCGACAGTGCGCTCCATCTTGGCTCTCTCTGAAGTGATCATGTCGTGAGCTTTCCGCTCCGCCTCCGACACTGCCTTCTGCAACTCAGCCATCGCCTGGCGCTTGACTTCATTGACAGCTTCCTCTGCAAAGGAGGGAAGAAATCCTCATCAGCACAGGACGTTTGGCACAGGGCTGATGCGGGAAATGCATCGCTACTACTATGCTGAGATTATTCACAATTATGACAGTCTTCATTCTGAGTAGAAGGACACAAAAGAATCTGGTTCCTCAAGAATCTTCAAGACCACTGAGGTGCTTTTCTACTTCCCCATCATCAAAGTCTCTAACCCTTGTGATGATTCTTGCTATTTTGATTCGCAGTCAGTACTTCTTTAGGTACGTTTATTTCAGATCTCTGGCACAATATAGTTGCAATCTATTTGAACACCAAAACCTGGTTTTGCAGCACATATAAATAGGTTTGAAAATAATTATTATTTAAGATACGATATTACAGACTTTTAAAAAAAATATTTTTAAGCTCTGGAAATTAAGACAGGATTTACAGTCTTTACCAATTTTTTTCCCCACATGTTAATAAACAAGTACACGAAGTTAAAAAAAACCCAAGAGTTTACAAAAAAATTTTAAATCACTGGTCTAATATCTCTCCTGGACATACTGTTTTATGAGACAAAATTAAAATTTGTTTATGAACATTTATTTGACCTCTTGATCTCTCCTTCAAATCCATATTTATACCTGAAGACTCAACTTCCTGGCTCCGCTGAGCTCTGGAGCACACCCTGGCGAGCAAGGCTTCGGCACACAATTAACACTGAGCAGGGGCACACCACTTCATTAAACCAAAACCTTCATGTTTCTTGTAAAACAAGTAATGCAGTTTGAGCCTCTTCTTTGGTATATACTAGAGTAGTAATATCTTTTATTCCAGAAAACATGGATTGTCTCAAGTTGGCTATTTGAGTTTTGATGCAGGAGGGGTGAAAAGATTTTACTAATGAACAGTCTTTTAATTGACAACTAAAACAAGTAATTTCTTTTTTTTTTTTTAATTAGCTGCTCTAATTAACAAGGAAACCATCCTCCCCCTGAATTAGTTTATCTAATTTTCATCTTTATTCAAAGCAAAATGACAATGATTAATTGAAAATTTAATAAGCAGTAATTATTAACTTGGCAAACCTAGTACCAATTAACACTCTATTAAAACTAATTATGACATGTTTCATTCAAGTGTTTGCTCTTAATTGTTTCATGCACTTAGAAACCACCTTAATTAAATGTTCTGTTTAATTAAAAACATAGATTTCTATTAAAAATGTTTTACTGTAGATTAAAATCTAAGTATTACATCGGTGTTACGGGTTTGAATTTTAGTCCATGTATTTAGCCCACGTATTTGTGTGCACCCACATGCACACAGACCTAACCCTTCCCTACAAGTACTTTGTCACTCCTGAGTTACGTCTGAAAGCTCTGCACGTCTTGTTTAAAAATAAGAACTACACGAAGTCTCCATTTTCAGTTATTAAGCAAATTACAATAAAGCCTTAACTTTAAGCCATGTACTGAACTGAAACTGAACTAATTAAAATGAAAGAAGAGTTCCATTGAGGGTATGTGTGCGTGTTACATGTGTGCATGTCTGCAAGAGATGTTTCAACTGAAGTTATTAAGGAGGTGGGGAAGGATTTAGAGATAAAACTTATTCCTTTATTTTTATGAGGCTGAAAATATGCCCTTATATTACCCTACCATAAATGTTGTTTAGGGGAAAGCCTCAGGAGAGGAAAAAAATCATACCCTTCAACCACACAGCCAAGGCTTAATTTACTTTGAATATTCAAGGTGAATTAAAATTCTATCTAAGTGGCAATACAGGACAATAATTTTTGCTTACGATCAAAGCTACAGCTAGTCTAATTGTATATGCAAATCAGGCAATTTATATTTAAATTATGCATTCCTATTCTAGTCCCACAGGCACACACTGATCAGCAAAGGGAATTGGTAGGACATTTGCAAGGTGCTTGAATATTTATTACCAACTGCAACCATTCACTGATCACGAAAAAAGAAATATACACAGGCAAACATACAGATGCAATTTTATTACCATTTTCATAAAAATGAGGCAACTTAAATACAGGCATTTCGTGTCTATGAACTGCAGTTACTAACCAAGTGGATTTCTGTAAGAAAATCTGTATTCTTTCTGGTATTTGCTACAGATAGAAATTATCTTTGTATGGCATGATGCACTTTCATTACATCAGATAAATTCAGTTTTATGTTTAGGTGTTCTCAGTGGTTAGAAATGGCAGTTTCTTTATATTAGACAGAAGCAAAATATTCCAACATTTTCACAGGGACTTCTAATTTTAGTTTTTTCATCCTAGCTAAGCTACTTCTTTTCAGTCCCAATACAGAAATTGAAAACTAAATTCTATATTCTATATTGTGTAAGTTTTTTTGCAAAGCTTCTGAGAGCGTGAAGATGCTGAAAGTGCTTATGAGGCCATATGCCTGACTGATACTTTTTAATTGGCTTAAACTATGGATTGGATTTTAGTATTTCCATTAACTTTGATGACAGAATTCGTGTTGTGCTATACTGAGTGCGAAAACAAATAATTAAAATACGTCGGAGGTTTTGATGACAATGAACCGTCATTATTTCAATATACTGTGAACTCACGAACACATAAAAAAACTAGACAAAATTTCGTATCACTGATTTTTTTCACAGCTTCTCAAACTAAATGTTTCCACTACCTACTGACATTTTATAGACATAGAATTCAGGCTACATAGTTTAAGATAACAATAAAAACTGTCATATCTGTGCACGAAAAGTTATGGGTGCCAGTGAAGGAGATTTTATTTGCCTTGACAATGTTGAGCTATGAAGACAAAAGTGATACTGGCACTCTTCCTTTCTCTGCACTTCCAGAGAAAGGAAGAGTGATTAGATTCCAAGATCAGAAAACATAAATCTGGAAGTTTTTAAAAAACAAGTATCTAAGATGCATCTACCTGCATCCTCCACCTTCCCAACAACACTAAGGATTCTTGGCACAAACTCACTCAATCATTGTAGGAATGCAACTGAATTCTTCGAGTAGCGATAACTCATGAGAGAAGCTCCAGGAAGCAAACACCTTGTGTGGAATAGGCATTACTCAGCACAGTCTGAGGTCCTTGGCACAGACTCAGGAGAAGCACTCGACTCATCCTTCACCCAACATGATGATTCACCAGCCAGCTCCTGGTCACCTCCCTCACATCATGGGCACACTTGGTCCGCATGATGAGAAAAGAAAGGTGGTGGGCAGATATGCAGTCCTGTGTCACCACATTTTGCATCATCTCACTCCTGACCCAAGCAAAGACAGCCATCAGCACTTGGTGACAAGAGTTATCTCAGCATCATATCCCAGAATGCACCATCTCTTTTTCAGGACTAGGCTGTACAATGTGCAGGACCCTTACTGTCTCTGTATGACAAAGTATGATGATTTCCCACCTCCCCTGTAAGCTCCAGAGCTTACAACTGGACTGCCATGGACAACGGGCCTGGCTAAGTGACAGGGGATGTCTGGAAGACAGTTTCTGCATGTTACAGAAGAAACTACGGCAGCAGCCCACTCTCTCTCGCGGGGAGGCCTGGGACCCTCTCTGTATTTAATAAAGACAAATAGGTATTTCCAGAGAGCAAGCCATCCAACCTAGGTTCTGACCAATCTTCATTACCTGTCTGTCTCCCTCGTAACTACTGAGGAGCATCAAGAACATGTCTTGGACTTTTCGCCTCCATATCCATAATTCAGTGAGGTGAATCAGGGCACTGATTACTGCTTTCTACTGACATATGAAACTGAATTGGGCTCGCATAACTTTAACTCACAAGGTTCTGCAAAATATGTTCTTACTTCAACAATCACAAAAGCATGTCTCTAACTTGGTATATTTAAATAATTACACTGCAGTCTATCAATCTCCAAAAGTTTAAAGTGAATCCCTTTTCCACATGCTTTTGAGATTGCTTATTAACTGTTTTTATGCCACATTCTTTCCATGCAATGGATTCAGCATCCCAAACAGACTTTCATACTTGATTCAGCCGTCTGTACACTGGTCTTTACAGATATCTGACATACCAAGAGATCCACACTGAGCCAGCAGAAATGACCTCTGAGAGATGTGTAGCCTTCTTAACTGGCAGTCGTAGCCCAGCCAGGAAACTACGGAGCATCTCAAATGGCATTAGAGACCTATTCTCACAGAGCTGAATTGCACCTTTACTGCCTTGAAGTGATCACGAAATTGTGGAGACCTCCAACTTCAGTGCACCCTCCTGAAAATGCAGGGCCATGGTTTATGAAAGCAGTACGCTTTCTGATGTTTGACTACACTTGGTAGCAGATACAAGTATGCATCCTGCAAAGAGTCACACTTTTTTTTCCCCAGTTCACAGGCATGCTCAGTTGATTTAAACCCACATCAGCCTGAAAACAAGAAACTGGAAATAGGACAAAAGGAAAAGCTTTGTTTCAAAGGAACTGATGACACAGATGTTCACAGGATCACATGTCACAGCTCCTGTGCACTACCATTTGTGGATATATGTAATGTGAATGCACATCTAATTTTATAACTCAAGCCAAAAGCCTCAATAAACTTTTGCTAACTATGAAGAAACGTTTGTCTTTTTTTGCATTGCACCTAGGAGACATAAATGACCTGATATTCCAAATGACATAAAATCATAGATTTTGCAAGAGGAATGAAGGTTCTGAAATTCAACTCAACAATGCTCCTCTTACTGAGATTTCCTGGGGCTGCATATTTCTTTTGTATTTTTTATTTAAGATGTTAACATAAATATGGCAAAACAAACTATAAAAATACTTCCAGACACTAAGTTACAAAGGCTACACTTTCCTTGGACAAAAAAAGAAAAATACATACATCGCTATTTTTCACAGAAAAAGCAATAATTCTGAAAACATTACCATGATAAAAATGTTGACTTTACATGACAAACTCATATGATGCACAAAACACAACTTTTTTTCTGATGCAACAATACGGCAGCGTAACATATTTACATGTATGCTCTGTATCTTGTTTAAAATACACTGGAAAGCAGCAAACATTTATAGGAGATTTGATCAGAAAGCATCAAAACTGCTGCATATTTGCCATTTAGTCATTAACTGCTGCTCAGGCAGGTGCTGTAGACTTCATGGTTATACAGGTGTTCAAAAGGAGAGGGGTGTGTATGAGTGTACACACATAGGAGCTCAACTACCTCAGTGGAGTTCAAGAGCTGCCTCCTGGCCCCTCCGAAGACAAGGAAGCTCTGATTTCAGTGTTAAAAGAGCAAAAGTTTAGCTCCAGCACCACAGTGGCATCCCTGCTAGGAAACTCCAGTGCTCAGGAAGAGTTTCAAAGTGTTGAAGGAAACTTTGTGCAATGACAACTTCTGCACAGGGTGCTTCCCAGGAATGGGCAGATGCTGTCAACGCCCCTGCAAACAACCAGAGCAGCTGCAGAGATGCTAACTTGCTTACTTAATTGGAAACTTTGCAGGTTTATGAGCACAGGCTTCATTGGTGGCTGACAGGCACAAAATCTTTTTTAAATTACACATAGTTACAATGTATGCTCTAAGTTTTTTCTCTAACAGGTGTACTCAGGTTTTTTTCACCTCCTTTGGGAATTCTTACCTTAACTAGGTAAGAACCTTGAAGCTTAAATAAAAAAACAAAGCCCCACACTTCTTTTTAAATTGCTAACAGACTGAAACTTAGACATATCAAGTTTCAGCCTGAAACCATTAGAAGCCCTGAAAACAGAGGTTCTTATTGGAAGTACTGATATTCCTCTAACTACAGCAGCAGATGCTTGTATTATAAAATCATTTAATGTCCCGATCAGTTCCAGTTTAAGATTATTAAACACAATTTCTTCCTGTTACTAGTAAGCCCTTCCCCCCCTCCCCATTCCTCACATCAGTACATTAACAACTGCATACAGCTGCCAGAAGACTAAGCTGGTGTTTTTAAACAGTTCTTACCAGCTTTCTTCCAGATCTCCTCTGGCACATATCCAGACGCAGGCCTGTGAAGGAATTCCCGATGAGATTCTGCAGGAGGAGAGGATGCAGAGGGAAAAAGAAAGAGCGTCATAAGCAATGCTTGCTTGTTGAGAACAAGGCTTAGAGAAATCAGTTTTCGCTTTACTTACTGCTCAGACAAAAAAATCATGTAAGGTTTTTCTTTCCTCAAAACAAAACGGATGCCATGGCCACAGCTCATGAATGTCACACAGACCAGATCAATGTTTATAACTTGAATGTCTGATCTCAAGCCAAGCTAAGACTAGTTCACTTTAGTTTTATTTTATAGTGTTTCGAGTCAACTCTATATGACAGTTTGCACACTTCTAAGGCAGGCTTTGCAAGATGAACTGAGGGAGTGACATGCTTTATCCCTTGTCATTATACTTATGAAAAGGAAGAAGAAAGAGGGCAACAGTGCAGGTTGGGCACTTCTGCTCTGTGCAAACAGAATGGCTACTGATGAGTGCAGATAAAAGCCAAGATGTCATTCCAATGATCAAATAAGCTCTCCACAGAAAAAGAGAGGGGTGTTTCTCTATGTTCAGAGCTATGCTTTCCTATATGTGAGCCCATGGTGGCGACTATACCTGCAAGAGTTTGAAAAACAGAACCTTTAAATTTAGGTTAAGCCCTAAATACATGTGCTGCCAAACAACCTCACTAGAGCTGAAGCTCATAACTCACCCATACGTTTCAATCATATTTTCACAGCTCTTTCCTCTTCTCCTCCTTTCTTTTTTTTTTTTTTTAAGAGGGTTTAACCTCTGGGCCTGGGCCTAAGAGCTCTGAAATCAGCAAGATCCCTTCCACACAGACTTCAAAGACGTAAGATCACACAATACAGAAAGAAAATTCACTTTGGCCTGAAATTTAGCATACCCATCCTCAGCAGATGAAAAGCTCCTCTTTTAAAATATTAAAAACTGATTAACTTTTTTCAAAGTAATTGAGAAGAAAATTAAAAAAAAAAAAAACAACCCAAACACATAAAACTAAGTTCACTGCCACTGACTACTATTGCCTGTGTCACTGCATTCAATTGTCTAAATAAAATAACTCAATTTAGTATATTAGAGATAGGTTTGAATACTTTCAGAGATGCTGCTAGAAATCAAGTAACGTATCTGAGCTTGAAATATAACAAAAGTACACGTACTATTCTTTGAATACTATTTTTTACCAAATATATTCATTTTTGTACCTTAGTTATTATTTGCTAACCTGGTCAAAAAGTAGTATTTTTAAGAAAAAGGCTGAATCATTGGGTTTTGTAAATAATTTTTTACATTACTGTATGTATGCATGCAGTACTGTTTATATACAGCAGCCTACGTAAACTTAAATGCATTTAAAAGATGACACTTAATACTGCAGACAGATAACAAAGGTGGGAATGACGAGCTGTTTCAACTACACAGAGAGCAGGGAATCCCAACCCCTGCATGCTGTTTCACAGATGCAGTTTCTATCAGAGAATCTGCAGACACCAATGGAGCTGACTGAATCCTCCCATCTGAGCGGCAGCTGAGTGGATTTCCCCAGCTTTTCTGTTTGTCACTAAAGTATGGGACGACAATAAAATTGATTTTTGTAGGCAGAACTTCACACCTCTCAAGCATAAAATGATGCGTGTGTGTGTGTGTGTGTGTATGTGCAGATTTTCCAAAACAATTCTTTATATTGGTTTAATCAACTTGATAGAAGACTTCAGATCCGATACCAAAAATGGGAAAATTCTCAGTATCACTTGGCTTATATGATTCTGGAGATGACAAATATTCTTGTGTACACTTCTCTCATCCCTTAAAGGCTTTCAGATTTATGGGCACAGTGCCAGTTCTGTTAGGGGGACAGAGTCAGGAGTAGAAGACATTGCTTGAAAGCTCAGAAAAACTAAAGGCAGAAAAATTAAACCACTCTTATTTGCTCTTCATGCAACACTTGTAGGAAAAGACCCAACGAGCCTCCAAAGGTGGCAAAACAAGGAGTTTATTGCGTTCATGTCTTTGTGTTGAGTTTTCCGATTTGCTATTTAAGGTACCATCCACTGCAAGGGGATCATAACCTTGATTTAAGCCTGTGGTACTTAGTATTAAAAAAAAAAAAAAGAGAGAGATGTGGAACTGATTTTTTGGTACACATGACTTTCTAAAAATGGAATTCAATGACATAAATGACCAACAATTGCCAGCTAATTGTTAGAATTTCCAAAACATAAACAACAATCAAGCTCTTATTCCAACCACAAATTATTTACATGAGGAATGAGATCCTCTGCAAGAAGAATTAAATCAAGAGCTTGTGAGAGACTTTCCCATAGTTTGGAATGGTGCACAAAAAAAAAGACAAGAAGCACTTATGAAGATAATAAAAACCGTATTCTCTCAGCAAGAAAATATTATTATCATGGCTATTGTTTAGGCAGTGACAATCTTCTTTCTGGGGCTAAACTACAGTACATAACCAGAGTATACAAGTCTTATACTATTAGTATTTTTAAGGTAAAGTGTTCTTCAGCTTAAGAATCACAGAACTTGCTCATGAAAACTACAGCAAAAAAGATCTTAACTTGGATATCTAGAAAACTCAAACCAGGAGTAACATAACTGAGCAAAGTCCCTAAAATAGTAAATGTAAAAGCAACTGCAAAAACCATAATGAGGAAAACATATTAACTGACTGACTGCAGCACCTAGAAGTCAAAGTAAATGCTGCCTGGGAAGAAACAGAATGAAATCTGACAAAATTAGGAATAACCTGAAGTTATGTGGCAGCTCATATAGGAAAGAATAACAGAAAAGGCTTTACATGTCAGACATAATAACAATGGGTTTTTTAATGGTGAAAATGCAACAATGTTATTAGGCAGACCAACTGGATGTACTACACTGAATTTACTCGAAATTCGATGGCAAGGCGCAGTTTGAAAGTGTGTATTGATAATTAGTCCAGTTCCTACTGAACCAGATGAAAAAGCCCAACAAGGGAAAGAAAAAGCACATACACATGAGAGTAATCAGTAATTGTCTGGGAAGTGCTTAAATGAAATAAGAGCGATTTTTGATACAAGAAATGGTTTTGACATTTTCTATTTTAATATGAAATAAACTTGTGAAATGGCAAAAAAGTTGCTGGACTGGTATAGAACAATACAAATGAGGAAAACACACAAAAATTGGCCTTGGTTTCAGCTCTCACATTCTATTAATCATTTTTGGTGGTTTCAAGATAAAGAGAACAGGTGCTGAAAGTACTGAGAGACCTGGAGGGATGTGTAGACCTGGAGGGAGTTGTAAGAGCAGCAATATATATGAGTCTGGGAAGTGAAACTGAGATGAAAAGCTAGCTCCAAATAAAGGATATGAACTCATAAGGCCCAAACCCAAGAATCACAGAACAGAAAGACTTAGAAGGAAAAGATGTGTTCAAAACTTTCAAAAGTCTAATCCATATTTGGAAAGAAGGACCAAAGATGGGTTGGCAATACAAAAGAATGGAGTGTTTTATCACTTGACAATGACATGCAAGCCTATAATACAAAGTACTAAGAAATGGAGATGAATAGCTGATCTTCTGAGGATCTTTTAGAATTTACTGTCTTAATGAAAACCTGCCAGGAACAACAACACCCATATATGCTACACTGAACATTAGGGCTCAAAAATAAAAAAAGCTATATATAATCAGCCCTGAATTACAGATTATTTCACAAATGAAATATATATGTATTTATATGGTTTTCATATTTCATATGAAAGTTTTGTCTCATTCTACCCTATAATAAATGGAACTCCATTGGTGGGACACAGACAACAAACAAAAAACTTCTCAGAGCAGTAAATATCAAATATTAGCTACCTTGTTTGTAAGAGTCAATCTCAGAAGCATGTCAGCTCCAAATAATACATAAATACAGATCTGAAGTGTAATACTCTGAAGTGTAACACTGAATTAGACTTCCTTGCACCTGGTGGGGGGCACATGTTTCCAGTATTTTAATGCACTTCTTTGCCCTTAAATACATTTTTATGGCCATTACAACACTCCCCGAAATTGTGTTAAAACATGGTTAAGTTCTCATTTTAAAGAAATATGAAAAGTAAGGCCAAGTCATAAGCAAACATTGAGCACACAAACACGCAATGATCCTGCAGCTGGAGCACTGTGTTCATGCAGTTCGGTACACCACAACCTAGCCCAAGCCTCCCGTGCAGCGAGTGGATTAAGAGTAATACTTAATATCATAAGTGACCAGTATTACAGAGGCTTTACGTTCCAGAATTACAAGTTATAAATGTTACTGTGGCATTCACAGCGTTATGGGTAGTTCATGTTGAGAGTATCATGCATATCACAGCAATGCTGATTAAGTGCAAATGGCAAAGGAACGATTTTATAGTCGCAGCATGAATAGACATGTATTGGCAGGAATGCTCTGGCTAACACTGAAAATACGACAGTGAACAACCTTAGGTAAAATACAAACTAGGTCTGAAAGGGTTAACATTTTAAAAATTTATTAAGAAATTGCTAACCTACATGGTTTTGACAAATTCATATACTTGTGAGAATCCTGGTTTCTAAAGGGCAAATGCTGCAGGTATTGGCACTCTTCAGTTGGAGATTTCGAACTCTATTTTGTAAGATTTCCATTCAGATAAATTCAACAGACACAAAATACCAACACTGCTGCAGACCTTCTGATGTGTGCCTACACCACTTATCCAGAGCCACAGCTGCACTCGCTAAGGTTACAGATCTCATTTA
The DNA here is from genome assembly GCF_003031625.1 of Empidonax traillii. Lineage (NCBI taxonomy): Eukaryota > Metazoa > Chordata > Aves > Passeriformes > Tyrannidae > Empidonax > Empidonax traillii. Next base: position 1,194,881 of record NW_020955548.1, read on the forward strand.
TAACCTACAACACTGAAGAACCCTCATCTTTAATTTATCTCACTGTGTGTATTTCAGTATTCCATGTTTGATATGTGTAATTATTCATTATTAGGACAAAAGTTGAAGTCTTGCTGCACTATGTAGTATTGACATTCTTCAGCAGAAATGAAGGGAGTCGGATGATGTATTATTCACTTCATAGACCATCACTGTTAATCAAGTGAATATATATAAAGTCTGAGACATTTTTAGACCTTCATAAACATGTATTATTCAGACTGAAAAGAATAGACTCACCTTACACACACTTGGAGAATAATGGCAGCTTGTAATCTGTTCTGGCTGACTAATAAGTGTATCGGATTACACTGCATTAAAATGAACGATCAAATATTTCATTTGATTTCTTAATTAAAATATCAGCAGAAAAATATTGATCAGATACTGCAAACTGTCATGCTCAACATAATTTACAGGGATGTCAAATTAAAAGAAGCACAAAATTCTCTGCCAGAAAAAAAGGTCTACTGGTTCAAAACAACAACCAGAATTTCCTTCAATTACTTTTGGACTCAAACTTTCAGTGCTAAATTTCGGCTCAATTTTTCAGCAAGAGCTATCTATGAAGACTGTGGCATACTGTTTATAGTGAGAAGTTATTAGTTCAGTGATGATATTTTAATTGTAAAGAAAAAGAAACAAAGGCACAGACAATGTAACCATATGGGCCTCTTTTTTCCCCCTTGGTAGTGGAGATGACAAGATGAATTTAAAGGGTGGATTATCTTGGTTAAAAAAAAAAAGTAGAAAGGGG
>NW_020955548.1:1196773-1198258 GCF_003031625.1 Empidonax traillii
ACTGTGGCATACTGTTTATAGTGAGAAGTTATTAGTTCAGTGATGATATTTTAATTGTAAAGAAAAAGAAACAAAGGCACAGACAATGTAACCATATGGGCCTCTTTTTTCCCCCTTGGTAGTGGAGATGACAAGATGAATTTAAAGGGTGGATTATCTTGGTTAAAAAAAAAAAGTAGAAAGGGGACTTACTGATATTTAGAATCACTGCAGCAAAACCACCAATATTTACATGTTGTGGCACTTAAATTAAAACATTGTATGAATTTTTCAACCCCTTCCTTCTCACTTCAAAACTAAAATAAAAAGCCCTAAAGCATCTCAAAGTTCATGGACACTGCTTCAATTTTATTATATGTCTGAATGTTAGGAGTTCTCATTTTGTTAACTTGAATACTACAAGGAACTATAAGGATTTCTCTTCCATAGACTCCAAGATAAGTATTTGCTCCCTGTCATGTTAGACATTAAAGCATTTCTTATCAATATTTACGACTGACATGAATGCTACATCACTGAAGCAAGCGAAGTTTCATGTTCATGAGTCTAAGAAGTATTTTTTCAACCAAATAACCAAAATGGACATGTTAAAATTGAATGGATTGACTCCAACCAGTTCAGCTGTACCCACAGCACTGCAGAAATGACTGATGTGTCCAATATCAAAGGCCGTGCGGTATATCGTCTTTTAAACCAGCAGACTTTGCTGTTTCCAAGAATTCATCTTGACAAATACATAAACAATATGCTAATACAGGGATCTAATTGTATGTTTGATCTCCATTTTATCTTTTGTACCTGTTGTTGCAGTTATGACTGTTTTTCTTGGATTACACTATTATCTACAAAGTTTTGATGAATGTAATGAGTTCCAGTTTCCTTGAAGAAATATAAAAACTCTATCTGCTTTTGATTTTTTTACCTACTAACTACAGTTACAAGCACCACGGACTGGCTCTTTTTGCATCCCAGTTTTACTAGAGAACTGTGCCACTGCTTTTGATCTAGGGGCTTACTCACAAGTGTCCTTCGTGAAGCTACAGATGTGATCGACATTTCAAGTGCCATATTTATGAATTTTTCTTCACATTACATTTAACACTATTCGTACAAGCTGTTACCTCAATGATTCTTTCCGAGAACAGCTCCTCTAGGGACTAGACTTACTAGTGAACTTAAGAACAGTCTTTCCATAACCCTTCCTTCCACTGACTGAAGCTAATTTATAAAGGTATTTACCGGCACCACTTGAGTCTCTTAGAACGCTTCCATCAGCGCTGCCTCCGTACAATCCTTAACATCCACTGGACTGACTATGTGACCAACACGTCTGTCCTTGAGCAGGCAGCAGTCACAAGCATTGAGGCCATGCTGCTGAGAACTCAGCTGCGCTGGGCAGGGCACGTCTCCAGGATGCAGGACCATCGCCTCCCCAAGATCGTGCTTTATGGGGAACTTGCCACTGGCTGCCGCAAGAGAGGAGGC
>NW_020955548.1:1199848-1209951 GCF_003031625.1 Empidonax traillii
TGACTCAGATAATTTGACATATACACAAAAAATTGTTATCAAGAGGCAGTAAATATTACAGTAATAACTGTAGAGATTTACCAAGAGAATGACGGAGAGGGGATTAGATTTTCTGGTTTTCTATTTGCAATTAAAGAAGTTTTTGACTTAATAAGTTATTCATAAAGGCAAAATGAAACCAGAGCTTTAAATAAAATATAGTGCAAAATAACACATATATGCAATTCTACTAATGAGCACAGTTTACAATGATTTTAAGTAGAGGGCACTGGGTACAGACAATTAATTTTTTAAAAGATAAATATTAGACAAGCAAGCATAGTTTGCTGTTCTCTTCAAAAGAGCAAAGAACAATAAAAAGGCATCACCAAGATGTGTTTCTTTACCATAACTGCCATGAAAGTGAGGGGATGGGGTAGAAAACAAAAAACCCACACAGCAAAAGCTTGGTTTTATACAGCAGAATCCTCTTGGAGTAGCTGGGTGAGGTACCATGTGAGAGTGACTGTGAAGGTCTGCAGAGGGTGAAAGCTCAGCTGCTTGGTCAGTCCTTGTAATGGGGCTCTGCATCTTAAGCCAAAGCCCGAGCGGTTCCAAGTAACTCCACAACAAGCAGCACCCAAACAGCCTCAAACACACGCACAAGCTGCAGCAGTGGGCACAGATGTGTGTAGCTGTAGACATCCCATACCTTCTTTCTTTCTTAAACAGAAACCAAGTACAGCTAAGAAGTGCCCCTATCTTTGTACCTTCATTTCCTTAGAAAGATAACTTCCAAGTCATTTGATTCAAGATGGTGAAAGCCCTCAGTTTCAAAGTGCAAACAATGCAGAAGCACCTACAGATTCCCTAATCAAGTAGGCAAGGGAGGGAGTCAGAAAGGACAGACTCAGTGCACATGTCACTGCTCTGCCACCTCTATACAGAAGTTCTTCCTCCCACCCCACCAGTCTCACACTTTGCTGAATGGAAAACAAATTCCAGGCGTCACCCAAAAAAACTCAAGCCATTCCACCCAGAAATATGGCTATTGGGGCATAAGAGTTATATTTAATTCAGTAGTCAGAAGAGAGGAACTATCACAGAACAATCAGAAGAACAAATTCAAACTTCATCTAGCACTTAGCTGAGCTTAAAGAGAATTTGTAAACAATTTTTAATGAGGATACCGTACCTAATGAAACTGGATCTGGATTCACTGGACTCTGCTGTCTGGAATGACTACTGCTGCTGTTTCCACCTTTTTTTAAATCTTCCGCATCACTGTACCGCCGTATCCAGTAATTAAGCTCCTCACGGTCTGCTTCTTGACATCGCCGTAGTACAGTGAGAGATCTCCTAGTTTTTTCCACCATGTCCATTATACAGTTCAACAACTATTCACAGTGATGGATGGAGCAGAGAAAAAAAAGGAAGATCATTTTATTCATAGAGTGACATAAAAATAAAGAAAACATTAATGTGCTGAGTGCCTAGGTTTTAATAATGAAGAAGTTCCTCCCTCTCTGTTATCTCAAATACAGCTGAAAAATTCAAGGCTTGTTTTAAGAACGATAATCTCTTCCTTTTTAACTGGTGATCCTAAACTGTACAAATAGGGATTCACAGGATGAAAGAGCAAAGACAAGGCGGAAAACACTGGACAGGTTGTAGTCCCACCACTAGTAACACAAGGCACCACAGAGGCCAGGACGTCTGGTCCAGAACTGATGCCTACAAACGTTATAAGAGCTAATAATTCAAAGAACAAATCCAACATGCCCCAGATCCAACATTTATAGAGAAGAATCCATTCCTCTTTTGGCAGACTGTAATAATTAGGATACTGCAGAAGGCATTTAACAGTAAGGCCTGGTATGAGCTATCTAATGGGGAACATCAAGCCCTCAGATTTAATCACCAATGCTTTCAAAACTTGTCCTGGGATTCAGACTAGTTTTAATAGAAAAACTTTAAAGTCCTATCTTAGAAGGGCTCCTTTCAGACAATTATACATAAAAGTATATTTAGCCCTTACATGGTCAAGGTGTTTCCACTCTTCTGCCCATTCTCTGTCTGTTAGCCTGTGATCAATCATTTCTTCTTGACGTGTGCCATGCAACCCTGCCAAAATGGAGCAAATCATGTTTACAATGTTGGGAGTCCTCTACGGGAAAAAAAAGGCAGAAGAAAAAAGAGCCTATAGACAAAAACATCATACATTACCTGTTCTAGCATACAGAATGCCACAACCACAAAAAAAATAGAAGCTTAAAAACTTCGCTCTAAGTTCTCTCCTTAGTACTTTTCCCCACACAAGATGCTACCTTTTTGTTCAATTTTATGTCTTCAATTCTGCAAGTTCCATAGGTTGTAAGATGACCTTTCAAAAATGGACATAATGCTTTCTGACTATATGCAATTATTATATCTATAAATATAACTGAATACAATATATAATTTTTCATTTGCACTACTTGAAGTCAGCAAGGCAATTATTTGGTAACTCATTGTATTGAATACTAGCTGTACTTCAGAGAACTGAAAAAATATTAGTATAAACTCAATGTTATTTCACTAAATGCAGTAATTACTACTATGTCAACAGAGCGCCATTAAGGGTTCATCCCTTCACAGATGTTTAAACAACATGTGGTTAAAATGTAGCACATATATCAGAGCAGCTGACAACATGATACAACCAAGCCAGTATTTATTATCAACACTCAAGGGGAACCAACACTTGTTCTTTGTTTAGCCTCTTCCATACAGATGCTGAATATCTCTAAGTGTTCCTCTTTTATTGAAGATTTGTTTAAAACAAAGAAGAACAGTAAGTGCAGATGTGAAGCAAGCCAGGCAAATCCAAGAGCATCAGACATCCCATTAAACCAAATTTTGCTGCACAGGGAGTGGTTGATGCTTCCACTGTTCGTGTCCTCTGCAGACATTCCCATGCTACACTGTGCTCTTCAGATGTCACACACCAAACACTTCTCCAAAAGATAATAACTTTTTTCTTCTCTAAGCTGAAATCAAGTTGTTGAGGTTGTCATCATTTCAAATTTGGCATTAGAAGAAAAATAGAAAGCTCTACCTATCCTTGCTTGATATACACCCGAGTGTCCATGTCACCTATGCAACTTTGAAAGCACAAGCTCCTCCCTCTTTCTGACTCTCTTGCTTAAAAGACACAATTCAATCCACTTTTAAAAATATAAATCTGAAATAAGGCCATTAGAAGTAGCTAGATGGACAAACACCTATAAAGACTATACCTGAATAGCAGGTAAAAAAATCCTGTTCACAATACAGAAATACAAGGAAAACAGAACCCCCCCCCCAAAAAAAAACCAATGCAGAAAATCAACGTGCCTTACCCATAGGTCTATTTCTGTCCCTGAGGTCCCTGTGATTGGGGTGTCTGTATGAGTCCCTGTAGTGGTGGGCAATGGCCATATCATCCAAACGATAATGCTGAGGTGGAGGTGGGGTGGGATGAGGCAGACCATTGGGCTGATAAGATAAGCCGTTATTTGGACTGTACCGCTGGCCTGGGCTAATAGTGCAGGGCCGCTTGCTTGGATGCTCTGAGTGCAAAGGCTCTCTGTCAAAGCCATTTTCTTTGGTTCTGAAAAATAAAGCAAAGGAACTTTAATTCACTTGGCGAGCAGAGACCAGGAACACGCACCCCAATCTATACATTCATCTTCAGGAACTAAAGTTTTGTTCTTTTACTTTGCTCCAAGTGTGTGGTGATGAAGAATATTTCATAACACTGCACATGTGAAACATACAAAGGACTCATTCCGCTTCTCTATCTATCCCTGTAAATTGGTGAGCAGGGTGAGCTTCTGATGGAGCCACCTAAAGAGGGGCTGGAGAGCAAGCAGCCTTTGCTGAATCACTGGCTGATGGGATGGATACACATGTAAATACAGAGCTCAAACAGTGAATGGATACATGAAGTTACAGATCAAGAAATTCCTACTTTCAGTAGTGCTATAGCTTATAGCGATTAGGCAAAATCTGCAGTTCAACAAATGTTTTTTTCAAGAGGACAGCAGACAGTCCTAACGTGAAGCGTGTCAGTGTGCTGCAGCTCAGCATGCCATGAGCTCTCATCGAGATCAGTGTCACACTGAGATTTTGGGGAAGAACAACTCTAGATGATGAAAATTGCTTCCTTCAGAGATTTTTGCACTGCCTGGGCTACTCCAGTCAAAGGTGCTGTGACTGTAATTAATTTCCCAGGAAGATGTGGTTAGACTCAAGTCCTCAATAACGTTCAGAATTTCCCACTCCATTACTTTTAGATAGGAGTTTTATGCTCAGGCAACTTGGAAGAGTTATTGGGAAGAAGGACAGTTCTTTTATAATCTAAGATATGTTTTAATTAAATTCATAATCAACTATTTCCAAAGAAGTCTCTACTTGACACCTCTGTCTGAGAAGCTTGAACTCACATTGAACTAATTTTCCATTTAAATAAAAAAAATTAAAGGCCAGAGTCAACAGGTTCACAACTCTTTTAGGGAAGTTTTGTTTCACTGAAGTATGGTTTACTTACCATGGAAATAAACAAAACCTCCAAAATATTAGCTTTGATCACAAAGTTTATTAGATATAAATGAAACTGTTGAGGTTTCATTCCTCCCTCCAAAAACCTTTATTAAACAGCTGATATATTCCAGTTTTTTTACAAGATAACTTTATCCTCTGTAAGAAATGGATGATATAATGTATCTTTCCTCATTATAATACAATTTTTTGTCACTTTGACAGAAAGGTAAATTTAATCTTATTTTCTTGCCTGTTGGTAAAACCAACTGCCTTACAATACACCCTCCCCTAGAAAGTGACCAACCACCCACCAGGAACTGTCTGTGGGGAAACATTCTGTGTATTAATGTTTTGTACTTAATTACCTTAACTTTGTACTTAATTACCTTAACTGGAAAGCATTGCATTAGCTTGGACAACACACCAGCATATCCACTGAACTTGAACTAACACAGAAATCAACACGACCAATGAAAACACATTTACTGAAATTAAAAGACCTGATGTCTTTTCTGAGTGTTAAAACTTTAATTCTACAATTTACTGTTATATTTTCTGCACTTAGCAGAAAACCAAAATGTGACTGTACACAGACTCATTTTATGCTTCTGACCATATAATCTATACAAAAAGTAATAACTTAGAAAACCTCATTGGAACAGGAATCAGTGCCAAATTCACTATATCTAAATATATTGAACATAGTGATAAAAGACAAAGTGCTGAAAAATGCCATAATTCAGATGCTTTGAACTCCACCTACTAGTCTGCTTCTGATCTCAGTCCTACACATTCTTTCAGGTCTCAGTCCTTGGGACAAGGTGTCAGCATTTCCCCAGGTGCCTGAGGAAGCAGTCTTGTTTCCCTGTTTCTGTAACTGGCAGACCCATGTGAATACCAGTTCCAAATATAACACCATCACAGTTTTAATCTGTTTTCATCTGCTTTTTATCTGGTTCATCTGATTTTGCAAAGCAACCACAAGCTGCACAGAGGAAATAACACTGTGCAGGAAACCTGACACCTTTTTTCTTGCTCCTGTTGGGCACATTTTCCTCGATGTACACATAAATCCACACCATTGTTTGGAAAACTGGCAACATTATGGATGGGGTCCTTCAGCTATGAACACACAAGAGGTCATTTTACTTGGAGCTACGATTTACTCTGACTAAAGATAGCAGAAAAGACAGTTGTCATTAGTTTGTACCCATTTAAAAGAATTTATGTTGTTTCTAGGTTATAATTTCAGTTTTAAATTAATGCAATTTATGGATAATTTCCTGGGTAGAAAATCTGACCATGCAAAACTGCCTTGTTGGAAAATGAGGTTTCACCTGATCAAGTGTATTACACCAATTTCAAAGAACACTGAAGTTAGCTTGCAAGAAATGAGGCAGAGCTATTTATCTGATATTTGTGCAAGGTGCTTGGATTTAAATTGACTTCCACCAATAAAGTTTTGATCACCAAACAAGTGATCATGTTTTGCCGGAATAAAGTACTTGTTTATAATACTGTGTTACAGAAAAGATTACTACTGCCTTGCTAACAGTTCGTAGTAAGAAAATTTTTTTTAAATTCCACATCATTACACATGGCTTACCATGTAGCAGTGTTGTGAGAGCTGTAAGCATCCTTCACCTTGCTGAGATGTGGAAAAGCCTCTTCAAATAAGATTTACTTAAAAGTATTATCAAAGTTGATCTCTGTGCCCAGGTACCTTTGACATGTATTTCTGGTTAAGGATGCCAAGTGTACAGCAACCACTTCTAAAGTCACAACGCAATCATGGCCACTTTTGTTTTCCTCTCACTCAAAATTAACGCTATTCTAACGGAGTGTTTTGCTATCCTATATGTGCTTTGTAGGCAGCTGTCACACGTAGAGTCACTATATGACATTCTCATGCACCATACAGCCTTTCCCAGCAAGCTCAAAGCATGACTAATTAGCAAAAAGTTTTTAGTGGTTAATGTATTTAAAATCATGTCCTTTGTAACTAAGCATTCATTCACCAAGATAAAATCTCACATTGGTCCAAGTTCCTTTGCTTTACTACAGTAGAATGTCAACTCCCAAAGTCGTAAACAAAATATAGTGAACACTTTGTTCATGACACGTCATGAACAAATTACCAAAATGTGTTGTCTCCTCAGGTGTCAGTTTTCCCCTCTTGCAGTGACTGATGGTTCCCAGTGTTATTACAGAAACAGATTGATCTTTTTAATGAGCTAGTTTAATAGACTCCAAAATCTCACCGTGGCTGCTCATCCATGTCAGACCATATGCACCATGAAAACATTCAGTAAAACACGAAGCTCTGCTGTCAGATTGCTCTATAAAATCTCACATACAGTAGACTTGAATACGCAGATAAATAACCAGAATTGGAAAATGCATATGCAGAAAAGGTTCTGAAATTATAAGCAGAAAAAATTACTGTATGTGGATTTTCTTTAACAAAAAATCACGAGGTGGATGTGGTTACATGTAACACATGCTCCACTTCCTTTGCCTAATCCCATACCGGATTTTACCTCTATTGGAATCAATGGGATGTAGTTAATGCCCAAATAAAAACCTATAAATTATTTAAAAAAATATGAATGTGTGGATGGACATATACACATCTATACATGAGATATATATAGATATGCGTATATATATACAACATACACATTATGTACAATGCATGTGTGTGTGTGTGTGTGTGTGTGTGTATATATATAACATACCTTGGGAAGTGAAAAAGATACTACAATTTACTTCATTAAGAAGTATATTTCCAATCAAAATTACTCAAAATTTAGTTCCCCTGGAAAGATGTTGCCTTTTAGCAGTTTTTTTCATATGCTAGCCATAGTCACAGAAAATCTTCTCTTAAAGGATGTCTGGTATCTTCTGCTATATTTTTATTAGTGTATTTGAAAATTACTTAGATATCTAAACAAAAGGTATACATATTTCCAGAGGTTTTCTCCTGCTTCTCTGTAAACAATTAAACTAATTAATAGTGTAATGAGTATAAATCTAGACAAGTATTTGCTTTCAACAGTCACCCAGCTTGGGCATTTTCTGCCTCTGAGGACAGCTTTTTGTGGTTGTTTTACTTATATTATCCAAATTAAAAGGTATGCAGACTCCCATTCAGTAAATGTAAGAATCTTTCCAAAAGGAACTTTTTACTAAATCTGTAGTATGAATGTTCCTTAGTGCACAAGACAACTCCACTGAAAATAGCTCAGCCAAAATGACTGCATATTTTTTTCTGTATAGTTTTAATCATAGTCATAAGTCAATGGAGAAGTAGATGTGAGTAACCAGTGACAGGGTTGTTTGATACTGAAAAAAATCCAACTCATTTTTTAAGCTCAAGGTACGATTCCAAGGGGCAAACTGGGAAGTCTCTTTTCAGGTGAGCATTTTTCATGACAGCAAAGAACTGCAGAGTCAAAAAGAAAGCATGATTTTTTTCTGAAATGCCAGGAAGCTAATTTCACCTTTGGAAAAATTATCTCTTTGCACAGAATAAGAGACTACATGTAAAAAGTCTGAAAATTAATCATCTTTCTGGGGTGCAGTTAGCAGGCTTGTGTTAACTCCAATGGCTGTTTCAATTTGGTCTAATTGTCAGGGAAAAATGGTGGAAAATGGTGAAAAAACACATAAAAAACTTCTCTGGTGGTATTTTGATTTCCTTGTTGGTCAATAGTAATTCCTAAAACACAATCTCAGACATGCTAATTTCAAATACTTTCATATTTTTGTCCATCTAAAGGCTATTGTTTCTTTAAATTTTATGGTTCACTTCTTGGTATGAGGAGCTAATTTTACTATGAGCTTTCAGACTTTGTTTTCTCTTTATTTTTGAGCTATTTCACCTTGTTCCTACACAAAAATATCACCTTTACAAACTTATGTGGCTTCTTGACTCAGCTTCTTCATTTAAAAGGTAACTAGGATGCTTGCCATGCCTCAGGCATGCAGGTAGTGGCCTTTGACAGAACAGCATTATAAAAGTTATCCACACTATAAAGTCCATGGTGAACAAATCTATGAAAATAAAATATTTGAGTCTCTTCGAGGTAAAATGTAAATGCCAGTTGAATTGCCAACATTAGCATGGGAAGACAGTTGAAAATAAATAATCCCAAGAGTCATTTTCTTGTAACACTAAACAAAGACCTTCGTTCAAAAAAGAAAAACTATTCCATAGCCCTAAAGCTACTGTAGCTCACACACATGCACTCACTTGCCTCATTTCTGTATGGACTCTTTACTCAGTTTAACAACAAAACAGATTTCAGTAAGCATTTCTCCTGTTTGGAAGTAATATCCTTATGCATATTGGATATATGGATACGGAGAGGAGGCACAGCAGAAGGAATCAAAGCCCTCACTGCACAAGGTTAGAAAGTAGAAGGGGTTTGCCATGCAAAGGACTTGCATATGGAGATGGCATGATCTGCTGCTTGTCACCTCATGCTGCACAGAAATACTATGCACAAAGTAGTGCAGTACTGGCTGGCCATTACTTCCACATAGATATGACCACAGGGTGTCCTCAGGTGATTTTTTTGACTGAATCAATGTATGCATATATTGTATTTATATACACAGAGATTTATACATATATGTAGCTCTTTCTATATATATATGTATGTAGGTATGTATAGGCAGACATGCATAAGCAGGGCCTGTTATGATAAGGCATGGGATAATAGTTTTAAACCAGTAAGAGATTCAGAATAGATAAAAGGAAGAAATTTTTAACAATGAGGCTGGCGAAACACTGGCACAGGCTGCCCGGAGAGGTGGTAGCTGTCCCATTTCTGGAAACATTCAAGGTCAGGTTGGACCTGAAGGCAGGACAGAACCCGCACCCAGGGAACATCATCGGAGCTTCCCCCAGGCATCCACCCACAAGGTCTCCTCTTCATGGTGGAGGTCAGCACATCGGACCCATGGGAAACTGAGCAGGGTATGGAAGGGCAGGGGTGCTCACCTGTCTGGAGTTCGCCTCTTCCCGTTTTCGTTCACATCGAGAAGCAGCTCCGAGGAGTCAACGGGTGAGGTGGTGCTGGCATCCAGAAGCAGCTGTTCGTGCTGGGCGAGGTACTGGGCTGGGTTCTGCTTGGCTAGCCTTGCACAGTGCAGCAGCTCCCGCTGCAGCAGGGGCAGATTGGCCTGCAAGAGAATGGCACACGTGAAGAGGGCAGCCGGCAAGCAGTTTCAACAGAGATGATGAGAAAAAAAACCAGAGCTCTGTGGTGAACCTGTTGCAAGCATTCCCAGTTAGGTTTGTTGTGGTTAGCTGCCTGAAAGGAGACACTCTCCTAAAGTGGTTGCGTCATGGCTGTGCTAAGTAAGCATGGAAGGATGGGAGTTTACTGAAAATGGAAAAGAAAACTGTAAATGTTGTGAGAAAACCATGTCTGAGTTCCAAATGTTTAAAGAGGGAAAAAGCACCATCTTGGCTGACTTCATCCCCTTTCTTACTATCCAAAACCTGATCTCCTACAGAGCAGCTGTTTTCAACAAGTTACAATACTTCTTCA
>NW_020955548.1:1210474-1212974 GCF_003031625.1 Empidonax traillii
TTGGGAGAACAGGATTGAGAACAGGATTGCCCTCAGCTTTCCCATTACACTTGCAGTTACACATTAAGATAAAGATTACAACAAAATCTCACGTTCCAGAGCTTCAGTTAATCACCCAGAGGGCTACAATCCTCCTCCTAGCCAGATGTAGCTTGAAGGATTTCTAACTGTTCTCTCATGGCCCCAGTGGGACTTGGGTCATGGGCTGGAGATTACCATGACTCAGACACAAAGAACTGAAAATGCTCATTGATCCTTGGGCAGCATATTTTGCCCATACACTGGGGTCATACTTAGTCATACTTTTGCCAGAATTGGGACCCAGGTGGAACTGTATGTTCTTTCCCTCTGCAGAGATAGTTACACACACTGGAAAACATTTTCCTTTCTTTGCAGCACATGCACACATCAATACTAAGATAGGCCACTCATTTTTTACCTAATATGTTTTGTGCCTTAAGGTAGTATACCTTGACCTCTTTTGTTTCATGACTAATGAACAATGATTTCTTGCCTCACAATTTTCAAGTATTGGATTAAATGTCATGACTTGAAGTAACTAGAGATAAACAAATGTACTTCAATGGTTCCCTTTGTTTTGAAATAACTCCCATTTAAAAACAAAACAAAGCAAACAAACAAAACAAAAAAAACCCCACCACTTTTTTTCATTTTTAAACAGGAAAACATTTCTTAAGTCAAAAAAGGTCAGAAAGTAATATGCAGGGAACCAAGCACAAAGAGCAGATGTTCTGAAAAGTTTTGAGCCCAGGATCTTGCCCAATTAATTTGCTAGCATTATAAAAATGGAAAATGCTCTAGCATTTGGTACAGCTCTTGCTGTACCATAAGAGCAGATCCAGTGTGTAACAAAAAAAGGCCAGAATAGGTCAGCACATATGAACCTTTCAGCAGCAAAGAAAAAACAGCAATTGCTATCACTTATTCATCTTAGGATGGGAAGACAGTCAGTTGTGTGGAACACAGAAATCTTTACAGACCTTCACAGAGCACAAATATTTTGTGAAAGAACCAAATACATATTTTCTTTAACACACACAGAGAGAGAGAGAGAGAGAGAGAGAGAGAGAAACTGGCTGCTTCTGTGAGCAGGGTTTTTCACCTTTTTTTTTTTTTTTTTTTTTAAAAAAGCTCACACAGAATGCAAGTCAAGACACGCAACTAACTGAAGTGCCTTGCATATCAGTGAATGACTGGAGAAGTTCACATATATTCACAAATAAATATCTGGAAGACATGAAAGAATCAGACCTAGTATTTGACAAGTGGCGCCTACTTGGAAGATGTATCATCACATCTCCGCATGCCTATGAGGTAGAAATGATGTCCCCACTTAGCAGTTGCATAATCAAGGAAAAAAAAACCCATATTTGTGTTCCTTATCCACTATCACAAACAAAACAGACCTATTTAATATATGGGCACTACTGGAGACAACCAAATTTTGAACTGTCTAGCAAAACTCATGATTTATTTTATTTGATTTCCTTCTCCTAAAGAAAAGTTCATTCTTGCTTTTTAACCATAAAGATGAAGATCTGCAGATAAATTTATCTAAATAGATTGAACATATTTTCTGTGCACTGAACAAATATATACAACTTTTAATATGTTTATTAAACATTGATATACTCAGTTTCCTAATTTTTTACAGATTAGTTTAGAAAACTCTGAATGATGCCTTGTGAGTTTGTAATGGCATAAAGCAATATTTGGAAAAATACTTGAAGTGAAGAAAAGCAGTATTTGAAAATTTAATAGTTCAGCACAAGTACTGGTAATCTGCTCAAGACATTACTGTAACCAGTCTTTATCAAACTATATGTTAAAAAAATAATTTGTATTGGAAGAAAATTACTCAGGACCTCTCTATAGCTAGGTCAAGTGTGCAGAGTGTTTCGGGTCACTGTGGCCCTGATACACAAGAAGAACTATTTTTTTGGAAGATAAAAAAAACTAGTTTGGTATGCAGAATGAAACACCAATATTCTCCCTACTGTGAGCAGGGAGAGATCAGGCTCCCAAGGCAATTCAAGCGCACTCATACGGACCCTGAAACCAAAATAGCCTTGGACACAAAGGACTGCGCAGAGGTTCAGCGCTGACAGCAAAGGCAGTTCTTACACCTGCAGCTGCACATTTCTCCCAACACTGCTGCTGATGCCTGCAGTCAGACTTCCATACCTCTGCATGTGAGAGGTACAAACTGGTTCTCAACCAGAAAAAGACTGACTGTAAACAAACATGACATTAGGGGCTTACAGGACCCTAAACTGTTACACTTCAGTGTCTGAAACATGCTCCTACTCCTGTGTTTTGTATTGGACCTTATATCCTTCAAGATTTAGGCAGTGTTTTAGAATCCTCCATCAGTTTTATAATCACAAACAGGAAAAGGACAACATGTTTCTGACCCAGCTCTCAGACTTGTTTTCCACTTTGAAATGGACTGTTCTAACCAGGAAAGAAAACATTATCT
>NW_020955548.1:1217974-1314484 GCF_003031625.1 Empidonax traillii
CAAGACTTTGTTCGTAAAAGCTTATATACCTACAAATGAAAAATTTAATCAAACAACAGAGATTACAGAATTAGGGAACCAACAGTTCCTGTGAACAGCTAGAAATGATGCCCTGACCATACACTCAGATGTGGTTACATGCACTAAGCTATGGAAAGTAGCCCTTAAACGTTATTCATTTTCCTGACTCTCTTAAAAAAACTGTAACACACATCTGTGACCTAGCAACAAAATGGTTTGAAATACTTTCCAGATCACTGAACTGTGCAATACCTTTAAAAATGGGATGACAAAAGGTCGCAGTGGGAAGTTAGTAGCTTCTTGCAGTTTGGAATGAAATTCTTCAATTGTCAAAGTAGAATTCTGTTGAGAAAAAAAATTCTGTCTTGGTGACAAAATAATGAAAACATTCAGCAAGAGAAACGGTAACCAAAGGACTCTGAAACTGCTTAATAACTTGTTCTGGATATTGATAAGAGAATATAGAAAAGCATGCTGCATATTAAATTATTACCTTATTAAATTACTCAAAGGAAACAACCAGACATCTAAGACATTCAGTGCCTGCTGCTTAAAGTACAGTTTAAACTCTCAGGTGCAAAGCATGCAAATAGTTTCATATTTCAAACATCAGTTAAAACTGCTTTTCTCAACTTCTTTTTTTTTTAATTTCATATTTTTCTACTATTTTCTTCTATTATTGTATTTCCTACTGGTGACTTGCAATTTTGTTCCCGGTACAAAAGTTATAATTAACATGCACAGACAAAAAGATCCCATTTCTTAAAGGCGCATTCCTTTTTGCTGAGGAGGAAGACTGCCTCTTGTACTTATAAAGAGAACTGTTTACTATATTCTAGACTATGTAGGGAAGTCATTACAGCTGAGGTGACAATCATGAAGACCACATACTGACAGGGCTGACCAAGGGAATAGTGTGATGTGGATTTTCCCAAGGGATCCTAATTTGCTCTTCAGATCTCAAATGAAGGCAGAAATCAACTATAATTAACAGTGGGGAAGCAGTTTTGATCTGAAAATCAACAGAAGGTGGATGCTACCAAAGCCACCTTTCCCTTCTTTACTAGTTCCCCTTTACAGAGAGAACCATGTGACAAGCAAAACCCCATTAAACACGTATTTTGAATACAGAAGCAAATGGATAGCAAGACTTCGTGATGTTGCACTGCCTATATTAGACTTCCTTTTGACAGACTCAAGTGAAGGGGCACCCACTACTGTCAGGTAGGGTTTTGTGAAGATACAAGCAGAGGACCCCTCAGCCCTTGTACTAAACAATGCTGTCACAGTCTCTGCTCCAAGCGAAGTCAATGGCAACTGCAGCTGCTCAGAAGAGATGTAAATCAGAGCACCACAACAGCATTTTTCCCAGTATATCTAATTATTGCTGAAGAAGATACGTGGGAGATGATGTCTGGCAGAGAGAGGACTTTACTGGGAATAAAAAGAATCCTGGGCCAGATTCACAACAGTTTGCATCTAAAAGGGCAGCCCTACCTGACAAATGTAGGTAAGAAAGTGATGAAATTTTCATTCAGCTATACCATCACATGAAGTTAACCTTATCAATAAGGTGACTGAAGTAGCAGCAGTGCCTAATCAAGCTCATAATCTTGAGGCCAGTGTAACTGAGAAAAGGTTTTGCACTGCATAACTGCAGTCCACATATACTCAGGTCATCCTTTTAACAAGTATTCTGGCACTCTATATGTAGGGCACTCTCCTTCCCCCATCCAATTAATCTAGGCAAGTCAAACCACTTTGCTACATCACATAATTTAAAGTATGTCCACATTAGAAGTACTGCCAGTATAGAATGAAAACTCCATCACAAAATTACAGCATAATACTGCACTGGCAAAATTAGTCAAGGCTATACCTGGTGGGGAAGAGCTGCTACTTGTGGGAAGATAAGTTAAGCTACACATTAGCTTCCACACCAAGAGGTGCACTTCACTCTTGCAGTGTATCTGACCAACAGGTTTATATAATAAACACATCAAGCAAGGAAGAGGGAAAAGGACAGAATAAAATATCAGGTTTTTTTGCTTACCACAAGTCCTAGCACAAGGGTACGCACTCTCTCCCCAATCTCTGGTGAAATGTCATTGCCAAACTGCTGTAAGGTTGTAAGAAATCTCTTCAGTTTGCTGAGCTGCCTAGCTCCACAAGCTGGCGGTAACTGCTGGTTAGCCAGAGAAGAGGAAGAGGAAGAGGATGGCCCATTGCTAAAGCCATTAGGAGGAGATGGAGCTCCATTTAACGCTGTTGGTGAATGGCTAGTGCCATTGGTTACTGAAAGAAAAAGAGACAGCAGGATAAAATAAAGATTGGGGTGGGGGAAGAGATATAGAGAAAACGGAGACAGAGGGGAAAATCCCTCAGCTTATGTTTTTTGTGCTTGACCTCAAAATTAAGTTGCACAATCAAAGACAATAAGCCTTTTGACAGAGTGACAGTCTGCAGTTTATTTCCCAGTAGCTGGTACTGAACGGTGTATGGATTGGAAGCAACAGCAGCTGCCTCTCACACATCCCCTTCAAAATGCTCCTGGACCTGAAAAGCATCATTTGAATTCCAGCCTTTTGTCAGAGGATTTTAAAAAGAGAGAGAGGGAAACAGAAAGAGAAAAGGCATGATTGAAGACCCAAAAAAATTGTTCTTTGGGATAGAAAAAATGTGCAGACATATTTCATGAAGCCTCAGTTTATCTCTGAATAATTTTACTTGTGTTTTGTACACACAACTGACAGCTGTGTTTATAAAACAGGACTTTCACGTTTTAACCTTACACCACCCAATGAGAAGGTTATTTTTCCAATACAGATTTCCTAGCTGCTAACATATGAAGCACACAAAGTTGTCTGTGCAGGTACAAATGCTGCCATGCTCCCTGTGGCCTGAAGCCTTGCAGCAACGGCATGGAGCTAGACTTCAGAAGACTTCTGAGAGACCACAAGCAAATCTCTCTGCTTTCATGTGCCAATACCATATCTCTGAGAAAAAAAAAAGAAAGCATTTCCCTCCTGTTGTAAGGTTGCTGTGAGAATAACTATCTGAAGTACTCAATGTACAAAATATATAACAACAAGACTCATGCAGACATACTGAAGACAACACAGTTTTTGGCAGTGATGTCAGTTTGATCCTCATCCACACTACAGAAGAGAGCACAGAATCAAACTGAGGACATCCTTTTCCACCCAGGTTAGTTGGAACAGCAACACTCAAACACATGCCATTGAGGTTGTTTGAGTCTGATTTGCTAAAATGAGAGCAAATGGCAAGAAAAAGGATGGCTCCCTAGGAACACAAGTGCACCAGCACACTGGCAGGTGTGGGCACACAGCAGGTGATTGCACTCAGCAGCAGCTGTGCTCAGCTGGCCATTGCCCCAGAGAAATTCACTGATTTCTTTTGGGGGATCAGTCAGAACCTGTCCAAAAAAAAAACCTCCGGAACTTGCCTACTTTCCAAAATGCATACGAGTATTAGTATAAATTGCTTTCTCTTTAAAAGCACAGCCAAGGCAACCTAGTAACTTTAAGAACGGTCAATATTTTTCAATGACCAGCCTTTCTGAAGTCAAACATCCCATTTTTGTGTCATTTTCTTTATCAGTCATCCTTACTTTTAGCCAGGAAGTCCTTTTTGAGGGTGGGCACCTATTACTACATATAAATCACTACCCCAAAACTTTGAAGGAGCTTTTGTTGCCCCAGTGACTGCCTTGCGGAGGCACTACAGAAGAAGCTATGTTAGTTTCTGCTTGTGTTTTATCCTAGTTTTGATTGCCTATTCTGGCTGCATGGGATAGGGAGAACAAGAAGCGGAAAAAGCAGAAATAGAAAGAAGTTGGCCTCTGCAAATTCAGCTCCACGTGTGACTCCAAGCCATGCTCTGAGTGCTACAGAGTGAGTAAACAAATACATTATGAAACTCGCATAGCCAAAAGTCATCATACCATGAACTTGGTAAATGAGGACTGGGAAGAACAGCGACATGACCTGATCTAGCCTGACACTACCCAACAACTCTGTCACCAGTAAGGGGCTGCTACAGGCAGAGGGTCCTGGGGCTGCAGTCATGAAAGCACAGAAAGGCAGGTAAAGATTTCTCCAAAGGAATACAGAAATAGTCCCATGATTTCAGCTCTTTCTTTGTAATACAAAAGACAAAGATCTACATAATTTCTAAACCAAAACCGTGTTATTAATACAAAGAATTTAGCACTTAAAATTCCAAAATAAGACACGTCAAGAATTTTTAATCATCTAAACCAAAGAAAACAAGGATATTCTAGACCAGAAAACAAGTCTGATCTTTCTGGCCTGCAGGCATTCCCACTGTAGTAATAATAAATTTAACAGATACTGTGACAGAAGTGGCTGTTTACTATACAAGCTGGAACTGCTAAGGCCAAAATCTGACAGAGTAAAAAGCAATTAAAATCAGATTTTTTTAGACTTTTAGTCTTCAAATAGAGAGCTCCAAATATCCAGCTATGGTTCAATCACCTTCCAAACTGCTGAATTCAATCATACAAACATACATCCAAAAATCTTTTGAGTACACTGAGGACTGTGTGATTAAAGAACACTGTCATATTCCTTTTATGAGTGCCAAACATTATCCTGAACTGTGGCAAGGGCATCACACTGGAAAGCCTAATCTGCAAGAGTCCAATCCTGGAAAAATCTAGAAACAACCTAATTTCAGACTGGAGCAGCTCCAGTCTGAAGCTCCACCCAGGATGATTCAGGTGCTGGAGTTAAGCAAAACAGACAAATCTTTGCAGGATCAGGGTCACTGGGTTAAATCTGAGTTTACGTGAATAGCTGGCACAAACCCTCCTCACTGTTTAAGTTCAACGTAAATTGTCAGGACAGGGTTCCCTGGGATAAGTAGTACAAAGGCCTCCAGCTGGCCTTCTGCATAGAGGTGAATTTTAAATAAGGTATCTAACAGACAGAAAGGGACTAAACAGACATAGGCAAGACAAATAGAAGATGCTGCCTTCATTCTGTTTAGGCATATGTATTCTACTGTTCTAAAAATGTTTTATTTAAAATGTGAAATGTAAACACATTCTCATGTTTATACTATTACAAGGCAGTATAAAAGAGACCAAAAACTTTACAGCTAAATCTTAGTACGAGAAATGTAGATCATTCCATGGCTGTGAAAAGAATAGTCCAGACAGCATGCCAGATTCAAATCTCAGTTACACTGGTACAAATGCAGAGTAATTCCATCAAGACTAGTAGAGTTTTTTATGTGTTTATATCAACACGCTGAGACAGAGATGCTTCCCTAAGTGATTTAGAGAAGTGAAGTGCTCACAGACTGGAAACTTCTAGATAAAAATTATGAAAAGGCTTTAATTTTGGTTTTATATCAATATTAACTAGATATTATATAGCACTTAAATCAGAATTCTTCATTGAAATGTAAGTGGGTAGAAGACAAATATTTTTTTCACTATGAATTATCTCCACTTTAAAAACAGACAAACAACTCCCTGAAGTTTCTATACAAAAGAGAACAGGATCTTTTACACAACATAAGAGCAAGTCAGAGAAGGTTTCCTGTACTTCTGACAAGGGGACTGATCTGAGCATTAAGTACATGGGAAACCACTGCTTGCTATTGTTTGACACTGTGGCCAAGTTGTCAATGAAATAACAACACAACTCCGAGCTGACCATCTTAATACCTTAGAGATGTATTAATCTGTTGTGGGCTTAGTTTTGCTTAATTCTTTATTGCAGTACAACCAAATGCTACTCCCACCACATCATGCACGTTTCCTTTTGCATTATTTTGGTTCCTTACACACAGAATAGAAAGAAGATGTAAGAAAAGGAAGAAAATAAGACTAATTACACGTTGTGGGCGTGAATGAACTGGTTCTTGGAGCTCCTTGGGTAGTGGGAGGAGGTGGCATGGTTGGAGGCGTCAGCCTGGATTGTGTCTTCACATCCACAGGTGAGTCTGGCATTGTGGAATGCTTCTCAGTGCGATCTGCAACACACACCACAGGAACACAACGGTTTATTTCCCCAAGCACATTCCCTTTGACAAAAACTTAAAAGCTAATGCAAGAAGCAAGCCATTTCAGCATCTGCTGAGAAAAGATTACACCTGATTATCTACTCCAGTACGCTCTTCCCAAATTACATCACCTAAACGTCACTTAAAAAGGTGTAATGCAGATGGTAAGACCTCACTTGTAGCGGTGCTGCATTATCTTTCAGGGTTTTTTCTAGCATGTACAGATGCTACCTCCCAAGCACTCCTGAAGCTACAATAATGCCACCTCCCTTCCAGGTTCTGATGTCAGCCAAGAGGCAAAAATAAATGAAGACACAGAAAGGTAATAAATCCCCTTATGGCAGCTCTTCCAGAACTAAAACCTGAAGCTCTTTAGTACAGGTGAGATACTGAGTGGTATATTGATTGAAACCAGCTCTCTTCGTGTCTCTTCTCTGTGTCACCTGCTGCCCTCTCTATCCCTTCTCCTTGTAATCATGGAGAGATACTTATGGTAAATACCGCACACCTCCTGGATCACTTTACCACAATGCTACTGGATATTCCCACATTCACCAGAAAAATAAACACAAAATGCCAAAATGGTACGTCAATCATCTCTTATACATACTATTGCTTTTAAATAAGTATGTAAATTTGCACTGTCTCACAATGAGAATAACTTTAATTCAAAACCTGCAAGATAAGCAGGAACGTATCTACCCAAGAAAACAAAACAAACAAAAGGAAAAACCAGGCAGAAAACAATTTTCTTGCAACTAAAGATCTAAAGATGCAAGACATTTGATATAGAAGCTACAGAAATGTAATCTTTCTTCCAACATGTTTTTGAACACCTTTATGTTAAATTTTTTTTTAAAAGCATCCAAGCCCTTATGTTTAATTTATTAAGAATGGGCAAAACTTGGCAACATTTACCAACTGAAAGCAAAATTAAGGCTTCCTCACTCATGCCAGGAATTTAGTGAGCCATCTTGAGAAAAGATGAGTATAATCAAGTTTAGCTTTTAATGGGCATAGGTTAAATTCTTCCATCTCTTCCTTGGGCAGTCACAGTTATTTATTTATAATAAATAAATACAAGTCTTCCCGAGCTTCATGAAACTATTTCGTAAAGCAAGTAAGTGTTGCTGCTAATGGACAAGCATGTAAGTCTGTGGTTTTAATTCAAGAGAACAGCAAAGCCCGGCATGTTCTATAAATTCTGTCACTCCACTTAGCAATGTGTTATCCTTGTTCGTACTAACAAACTTCAATAACAAAATCATATCGGAAATTCTCCCCCAAGACATAAACAAATTTGCCCCAGTAACAAATTAAATACAATGCACACATTTAACAAATGAAGAGTATGTTTTAAAAAGCTTCAAAACACTTAATTACCAGAAAACTTAAATATGAGAAAATTACCAAAAGAAAAGGGGAAAGGGGGGGGAGAAAAGTGGGGAAAGCCCCCCAAACACCACCACCCCCCAAAAAAAAAATTAACAACACATAACAGATACCAATCTTTAGCTGCCTGAAACTCAGGAAAATTAGGAAGTAAGTCCTAGAGGTACAGTCTGTCAGGTACTGCAACTATAGAAGTCATCTCTGCCCTTTGTAGGAATGCTTACAGGCAGTGTTTCAGTTCTCAGGGAAAGAGAGTAATATCATATAGAATTTAGAGACGAGTTTGGGGAAGATGAACAGTAAAACACCTCCAGAGTAGGATAAGGGGAATATAGATACAATTTTATAGGATCTGTGGTGCTGATCTAAGGTTAGATCCCTCCACCTCAGATGTGGGTGGAAGACCTTAAATAATTAGCTTAAATATTAAGGCTGCCACACAGGTAAGTGAGGTTTGGTTTGCAAATCAAGCAACAGCAAATTATTACATGCTGGAAAACAAAAGCAAGTTTCTAAACATATTCTATGCACATTTCCTTTCCGTATCACTATACTAAAACAGTTAAATCTATATCTCCAACAAGCCATTAATTTAATATAAAGAACTATGAAAACTCGTCTTGAAATGTTAATTGCTTCCTTAATAGCCGAATTCATCTTGCACTCACCTCAACCAACCTCAGCAACAAGGGAATAAATAGCTTTCAGCTCATGTTGCAACAGAGGGAAAGAGGCACAGCAGTGAGCCCCAGCCCTCCTAAATAAAGGCAAATATTTCTGCCATGCCAAGAAAGGAGAGAGAAAGGGAGGCTTGCCAGAGCTGGTGGGGAGATAACAGTGGGAACTGCTGGTCCATCTGGTTTTCATTCTGCTAACACTCACATTGAACTGTTAAGGAAGGCAGTCCAGGTACACAGATTTGAAGCATGTGGGAGCGCAGACACAGGCACAGAGGAGATGGAGGTGGGTGGAAGAAGGAGTGAGAGAAATCGAGCTCCTCTAACAGACTGCTGCTCTCAGCAAGCAGGCACAGCCTGTATCCTCCAATTCAGCTGGTGATAACTAAAAGCGATCCTGAGCTGTAACCAACCGCATGTCTCCTGCTCCCTCCCCACTGCATTTCAAAGTTCAGGTTTGATCAGAAATGCATTCAGATTGGAAGGGGGGGAGACTTTCCCAAAAAGCTGGTAATGTTTTGTTACTTAAACTGAACATGGTAGTGAGAAACAGTGTTTTGGTTTTGCCCTCCAATTTCAGGTTGCCATTCTACCGTGGTCCAAATGGTTTTTACTACCTCGAATAGTGTCTACCACCCAGTATGCAGACTGCTGAACTTATCCACAGACCTCTGCACTTCTCTTCTAAATCTAGTAACATTAGGCTTGATTTTTCCTAATTACCTTTCTCTGAACCCCTTAGGGGTAAACACAAACACCCTTTACAGACAACTTACCTTTTCTTAACCTCTCTCTCCCCCTTACAAAGACCTAAGCAGCACTCTCCTAGTGTATGATTGCAGGCAGACGGATTTATCTCTGATTGTCCGTAAGTTCCCTAGCCGTGCCTTCCGTAAGGAGATATAAATACGGCTCCTTTCAAGCACACCTCAAAACACTTCTTACCAGAGTACAAGATTATCTTGTCAGAGCAGAGACTCTCCTTGGGGGCGGGGAAAAGGGGCTTTTGAAGAAGTACAACGCAAAACGCAAAACTTTTACACGTGCTTGGAAGGCACCACCACACCACCCAAGAGAAGAGCCTTTGCATCCTTCTTTTCCCCTTTAATAGCAAAACTCCCATGGGAGCCATTGTGCTCCTACTGCTACTGTTTACCTGTTTCTTGCCTTTCCATATGGCTCCCTGACCTCCAAGGGAGTGATAGGACTGGGAGCGCCTGTCTACAGCAGCTCTGCACCCACCGCTGCCCCACCACCCATACGTCCAGAGAACCTCAGCAGCTCTTTAAGAAACAGATCATTCAGGGGATGCAGCAGTGATAGAGCACAGAGTGAAGTGACCAGAGATAAAAGTGTTGACACTTCTTGCTATCTGAACTCCTAAAGCTTGCGGCATCTGATACTTAGCTTGGAACTCCAGCTTCTATAAATCATTATTTATTTTCAATTAAAGAAAATAAAACAACCAACACTTTTTACTGTAATGGTTGAAAAATAGCCTGATGATATGAAAGCTAAAGACAAAATAGTATTTAAACCATATTCACAAGCCAAGTTTACTTTAACCCATGTCATTCCATGAAGCTTTTTACGTGTTGACATTTTTTATACACACTCTCAGTGGATATTCTGCTATTAATACATTCAGAGGTGATAAGGGTTTGGGAGGAGAAGAAAGAATCCCTTCAGAGGAAAAACTTTAATTTTTACATGTGAAAACCTGCCTGGGTAAGATTTCAATGTACATTTGCTCCAGTTTTATAATACTGGGACATACACATTGAATTTTGCTTGAAAGTTGGAAGAACTCTCACCACGTCTTAAAATTGCCCAATTTCTTAAATTCAAATGCATTTTCATGCTCTTAATTCAAACCAAACTCCCATTTGCAAAGCTATTTCTATCTTTTTTTTTCTGATGGACCCTGACATTTCAAACAATAATCCTGAATTAGCAGGGACACACCAGAAAGTTTCATACAGGCAGCATCCTACAGCAACACACATTTCATATTGTGTACATAGAGGGAGTAACTTCTTTCAGGTGCACAGATTTTTTTTCCACTGAATCCCTCTAAACAGTGACAGACTTGCACTCCTTAGCCCAGTTCGGATCAAATGGGGCTGAAACCAGAGGTCCTTCACATTGGAAGGAAAAGGAGACATCTGGAACTCATTCTGTAGTGTTCACTGCAATCAGTTCAGGATGGAGAAAGATGGTGAAATAATGGTCTAGTCCTAATCCATATACACAACCCTCTGGTGCAGTGAAAGATTTAGAATAAATTCAGAAAATATGTTTCAAGTATGCAGAGATCTAGTGCAGTTGCTTTGGATTATATTTTTTATTTAATAAAAAAAACGCAAAACATTTTGAAATGTACATTCTTGAATCTCCTCTACAGCACAGAACGAAGAACTGTGATTTAACCACAGAAGTATTTTGCTCCATTTAAAGTTAAAGAATGTTGTAAAACCGACTTTAAATTACGATATTTCTTCTGTGAATTTCTTGTTTCATGAAACTGTACTGCTCTTGTCATTCATTCAGTTTTTATGGTAGAGGTTATTTTTATCCCTGTTAGATGAACACTGATATTTACCTGTAAGCACAGTCAGCTTCTGAAGCAAACCAGGAAGAGACAAAGCAAAGCATGCAGGAGAAGGGGCAAAGAGAGATGTGCCTGTATTCAAACTGATTTACTTTACTTCCTGTACCCTAAAAGATTTAGTCCGTTTCTAAAACAAGGCGGCCTTTCATAAATGGCAACATTTCAGCTCACATGGCACACTTCCAAGTGTAACGCATCAAGGAAAGCTGATGCATGGAACAAAATATGGAATATATAAATACTTTACTGATACCATTTCAATAGCCAATTCAATGTCAAGCATTTCTAGGAGTGGTGTGTTTTCAATTTCCTTTTTTAAATGAAAAAAATTGTGGTATAATATGCTGTGGCATTTATTTTACTTTTAGTTAGTGCAAACAGTTCCAGATGTACACTCAGGCATGAAAGATTCTTAAAAGATGCTCTATATTGATTGTACAGTACTTTCTACTTTGGTGCCAACATGTTAAAAATAAAAATAAAACTTGCTAAATTAAAAGAATCCATTGTCTTTTTTTTCTTTAGACTCACAGAAAGAGCAAACCCCACACATGACACAAGGGATTAGAACCTGCCTCCACCACCCAAACTATATGAATCGAGACATAAATCTGTGAAGTTAATGGTTACCTGATGGTTACCTAGATGCATTGGACTAATTTCGATTATTTTGAGGGGGATAGCATAGAATTTGCCAGCAGGTAACCACAGCTTATGAGTCCCAGTGGTTATGAACTGGGACACAGAAAACCACAAGTCCATCTAAGAGGGCAAATTCCACAACTCTTCCATCCATAATGCTATCCTGCTGCAGTCAGTAACAAACCTTTCCTCTTTCAGATGTGGCCAAGCCACGCAGAACCATTAACAAGGCAGTGTTTGTGGAAACCCACAGCTCCAGACTCACAGACCTGCTGCTACGCAGAGCACAACAGTATTACCAGGTTGCTTTGGTTGAAACAGACTTGTTTAGGAATGCCTGGAATAAGCCTGATATATATGGTGAAGTCTACCTTCTCCATGCACTGAACCCCTGGAGAAGCCTGCAAGTCATACAATGCAGCCATAAAACATGACATTTGGACAACACCACTGCAAACCCTGTTTGAGATCGGTACAGTCTTCATTCCATTCACCTCCTGGCCCTTTGGACTTTTTCTTATGAATAAATGAGGACCTATACACAATGGATGTTTTTGTGCTAGAAACAACTGATCTGAAGGAGGCATAACATAGACATAACTTTCTGTCAGCACCAGATGCAGTCACGTTATTGCCCTAGAAAGGAAACATCACCAGATTTCCAGTTCCCCAATAGAGAACTTTTACTCTCTGGGCGATTTACTGAAGTGTAGTATGAGAAAGCATTTCAGACACTCAGACTCCATCTTTTGTCATAGAATATTACCCTTGCAAGGCTTATCCACCAGGAATGAGAATCTGTGTGGAGTGGCTGATGGACATGCACAGGAAAGTTTTCAGATGACACAACATTCCAGTGTTCTTTTAGTGCACTGGGTATGAAGCTCACATGCAGAAGATGATCCTTTTGCAAGAGCAATATCACAATTTGGCTTATCTTGGTTCTCCTCTGCTCAGATAGTTAACAATTCATATCACCAGCTATTCTTCAGAATAAATGAAAGTACACTCAATTTACCCATTTCTACTCATTTAATATGCAATTGCTAGAAGAAATTCTGTATCCTGGGAGTTCACTGAAGTTATCTCAGGCCAAGTTATCAGAGTTTTCTTCAGATGTGCTAAAAAAAGCCTTGAGAATAATGTAATTTCCTCTGTCTCCCAAAAGCTGAAAGGGATTTTTGTGCTAATGTCTCTCAGTTTTGGTGGAGCTTATGGATGATGTAAAGTAGGTGTATGCTTTGTCCATAATGGTACCTTAACTGGTTCTACCGTCATGACAATGAACCAAAACACAGAAACATTCTCTTTCATTTCAGTTGTCTAGGATGAGAGGTTCTGACTACCAAAAAAACACTTGGTCCCACACTCATACTAGCAGCTGAAGGCCAGATAATTACTCATATTATAACATAAGCAACACATGAGCTCAATCTCAGAGTTAAGACAAAAATAATAAGCTTGCTTTGCTTGGACATATAATTTTCTCCTGAAAGAAACAAACTCATCTTACCACACAATTTCATTTTAAAAGTGGAGGGGGAATAGAAAAATAAACTTTTCCCTCTCGTTTACCAATCTGCCATGTTTTGACAGTTTCAAAACTATCATAAATTCACTTTCAGTTATTCAGTAAAAACTGACTTGTGTCAGAATTGCACCTTTTTTCAAATGCCTCTTTCCTCATTCATCCTCCCTGGCTTTGCAGATTTTACCATGTAAAATTGCTGGAATGCAGGAACATAGGGAAGAAGACAAGCAAAATAAGGGCCAAATTGTGGCAACTGCCCTAAGGTTCCATAAGCCCCCAAAAAATAAAGTCTCCAAGTTCCCTCATTATGGCTGAATACACACCAAGTGGCCTGCAACGAAGGTGAAGACAATGTGGATTTATTCTAAATATCCCACCAAGCATCAAGAAAATGCCTCTATGTATGGACAACTTCTGTAGTTAATAAGGAAACAGTCCCATAATCAGAAATAAAATACTCTTTTCCGGTTTACATTGTTTCCTGGATCTTTCCTTTTTTTGACAAGCTACCAAACTAAGAACTGTGTGTTTTGAGTGGTTGTCTTGTGTTTCACATCACAGGAACTACCACTGCCATTCCAAAACCAGCTCACAGCACTGAGGCCCAAGTGAAGTGACAAAGTGGTGCTAATCGCCTCCAGCAGGAAGACCTGAAGAACAACCAGAGCAATTGCTGGGCAAACCCACTCCCCAGCCTGCCCTACAAGCTACACGTTACCACCCCTCTACATTAGCAATCACTCCCTTCACTTAGATAAAGAAAACCACTAGCATGCTTTCAGATGCAGTTTCCCAAAGGCTCCCTGACCAGTAACTCATTTCCTTTCCGTATCATCTTCTCTGGAACACCTACCCTCATCAAGATCACATGTTACTTGGCAAACTATAGATGAAGATAGACCAATATCAAAGAAATGCAAATGCCATCAGCATCAAATTGATACCGTTTGTATGCTCTTATACACTCAACCACACACAGCACACATCCTTCCCATCAGAAGTGAGAAGATTTTCGCTCCCAACACAAACTGAAGTTTCCTAACTTGGTCTCCAGGGGCACATTTATGTTTTAATTCAAAGTTTGTACAGGCCTAAATTAACAATAAATCATATAACCATAGAATGGCCTGGGTTGGATGGACTTTAAAGATCTTGTTCCAACCTCTCCGCTGAGGAGAGGGACACTTTTCCCTAGACCAGGTTGCTCCCCATCCAACTTGGCCTTGAACACTTCCAGGAATGGGGCATCAGCAACTTGTTTGGGCAACCTGTTCTAGTGCCTCACCACCCTCACAGTAAGGAAATTTTTCCAAATATCTAATCTAAACCTACTCTCTTTCAGTTTGAAACCATAGTTTGTTACACACAGCTAAAAGTCTGAAACAAAATTATCATGAACTCTTTTACTTGTAAGGCACCTATATAAAGTGTAAAGCATAGATGTACTCACTTTAGAAAAGTCCTAGATGAATACTGATACCAGTATTGAATTAGATTTTACTAGAACTGAAGTTTTCAATATAGACTAGATAAAATAATCTAAGGTAACTTATTTAGATTCAGGGAAACTTCAGATATTAAATTACTCTGACAGCAAAAAAAGTTATTATGGTAGTATTTTAAAGAGGCATTGTTTATAAAACATGCCAGAGGTTCTTTAGGTTCAAAAAGAATCAAACGTGAGTGTAGGTGGTGGTATTTTCCATGATTATACAACTGAAAAGATGACACAGGGACTACCAAGAAGGTAATGGATATACATCCGGATTTGCTTGGTTTTAAACTGTGGAATTTGTCATGGCCAAGTCAAGATCCTGAAAGGTGTGAAGTGGTGTTGGTCAGCCTAGGGCAGGCTGCTCCTCATCTTGTGGATCAAGGTCCCAAATCTCTGCTCTACCAGACTGTGCCATTTTACCCATCCAAGAACCCAATTTCCTCCCAGTGATATTTCAAACAATGGGAAGTCTGTTCCGTTAGACCAGATGTGCAGGTTTGGGGAGCAAGACCTTACCCTAAGACCAAAAGCAGGACCAGCTAAATTCTTTTTGCACAAGTACCAACACACTGTGAGGAAATCTGCTAATTTCTGTCATCTAACACAGACAGCTAAATTAGCTCACAAGACTTTCCATATAATCAGCAAAGAATTAAAACTTCTAATTTTTTAATCCCTAAGGCTGCTAAATCACACAGTATAAATATTCCTCTATAGATCTAGGTCCTTTGTCTCATGAGAACCAGAGGCATTCAGACTGCTTTTGCAGAGTGGCTGTTGTAGAATTCCGGTCCTCAGTCACCAGGCATAATAACTCCTTTGTTTCTATTCAGCCAGGTATTATCCACCAATGAAAATATACAATGAAGCATATTTCTCCCAGAAATACTTGCTCAGAGGGTGGCACTCTTACTTACTGCCATTACCAGCAGCACAAAAGTAGAACTATAGGCTTTCCCCCATCTCAGTATTACACACTGACAATCTTCTAGTAATGCAATTTATTACCCTAATCAGTACTTCAGCATTTCTGGAAATACACACTTTGGAAGACTATCATTGCACATCATCAGATGATGTCATTAAAGACATCTTGTATTTACACGACTGTCTTGTCTAGACAGAGAGTGAGAAAATACTCATTATTAGTTACGAGTCAGCTCCTTCTCCATACTGCATGTCACACCAAATGTCTTTTATTCTGGGCACTGGCTCACACCTGAATGCAGCAGTAAGGATGTGAGAAGAGGGAAAGAGATTCTCAGAAACTTCACAAGAAATTAAGACCCAAATACCTTCTTAGGTGAGGCGATACTATTTATTGACAAATAAGCTCAAAAGGAAAACAAATGCTACCACTAGCAAAACCAAAAGGGTATTTTGAACTATCTGGCCTAATACATTGCATGCACACTTAAATGTGAATATGAAATCATATAAGCATGGAAAGGAAGAAGGAAAGGAAGGAACTTGTGTATGTCGTGTAAGACTAACAAAAGCAAAACCAGATTAAACCCCCTTCCAAAGCCGGCACATTCACACAAATTCACATTGGCACAGATATCAGGTGATCTCACCCAAGAAGAGACATGCTGGGTTAGCCTTGCACGGAGACCCTAGCCTCAGAAACACTCAGGAATATGTGCTTAACTACAGACACTGAAAACAGCTGTAGGTAAACTAATGAGACCACTCACTGGGCTTACAGTTACACAAAGCACTTTCTAGACCTTAAAGCATCACAGCAGTCTTAGACTTGCACACTTCCTTCTTTCAAAGTATCTTCCCTATCCTTTGAATTTTAAATATCAGAACATAAAAAAAAAAAAAATCACCCAGGTGAAGCCTGAATTGAAAGAAAAATCAGCAATTATTACATAACCCACAGAAAATAAAAGCAAAATTTTAAAACAATTTCAGGTATCATAGCATTGCCATGCTTGACACTTGTACAAAACATGCTTCTTTTCAAGCCCAGCAGATTCAAATTAAATGTTTTGGGGTGTTTCCCCAATAACTACATTTAAAAGGTTTTTACATTTATAGAACATTTATTCATCAAGCTAGCTAAATCATTACTCCAACATGGCAACTTAATATTGACCTTTGTGGATCAGTGCAGCTTCCATGGATTACTTCTGTATATGCATGTGTGTGTATGTGTACACACACACACATATATGATCAAGTTTTACTTACTTGGTTTTGTATATAAAAATACTTAATGTGATTTTTTTTTTTTAACATTCAGATTTAGAAAACTGTAAGAGGGAAAGAGCCTTCAATTACACTGAAGGGAGTGTTAAATGGAGGAGAAACTGCAGGGCGAGAAGTCAGACACCAGAGAGAAACCACTCAATGCTGTGAGTGCAAGAGAAATATTGACAAAGTAAAGAAGACTGATGCATTTGGACTCTGAATGTTCAATGTGGATGCACTTAACCCTTGGTGATATGGTAAGTTTCTTGTACATGAAAAAAAAAAATCTTACGAAATGCAGATTTAACTCTCTCTGTGCTATGAAAACACCTCAACATTTGGCTCTGGGTCTACTTGGGTATATTACATTTTGTGTCCCTGAGTTAATGCCTCTCTGCATTAACCAGAAGAGAGGCTCACTTTTATGAGAAAGAGAATAAGATTCCCGAGAGGGACGGAAACCCCGCGGCGGGGCAGAAGGTATCCGAGGGGGGACGCGGCGGCCCCGGGATGCCCCGCTGGAGCGCCGGGTCCTCGGGCGGAGACGGCGCCGCCCGGGAGCGACCACTAGAGGGAGCCGACACTGTGCGGCGGCACGGGGAGAAACTCCCTTCCCAGACGGAAAATTCAAAATAAATGGCAAGGTACTCAGAAAGCCAAGAAGAGATGCTTTAAGAAAAGTTCTTCCCAATATCTTTAGCCACGCGATATAGGAAGGAAAGCCTATGATACCGCATGTGTATGTACACATCAGTATGGACTACTCTATTCCCACAATGCCAAGCACAGCATGAAGTATTTCTCTCTAAAATTCAGCTATAACCATTTATTTCTCAAAAGAGCAAATAGGCAGCACTGGTTGCAACAGAACACCCTTTTCAGTGCCTCCTAACATCACCTCTCTAACCCAGCCAAACAAGTTAGATGTTCCCCACCCCTCCCCAACTTAAGCCTCCCCCCACACCTAACCCTGTTTCGGAGAAAGTGGAATTGCAGCAGGCAGCACAACAGGCAGTGTCATGCCTACAAATGCACACTATCCAGTCACAGGAACCCGGATTGTGCTCTCACAACTGTAGCCACGTGATGATGCATGAACTTGAAAATACCCTTCCGAAATTTAACACCATTTCTTTTTTGCACCAAAACACTGAGAACCAAACAAAACCTGGTATTTTCTTCACATCTGTAATCAGTCAGAGAGATCAAATGGTAAGCAGGGAAGAAATTAAAAAAAAATATATACTAGGGCGGCTCACATAGATCTTTATAAACATCCTTCCAGCACCCACATATGTGTTAAGAAAGCTAAATTCCAAGGGCAGAGACAATTCAAAAAGCATAGAGAGATAGTGACTGCACTGGGATCTCTTGTGATAACATGTTTCTTTATGGTCTTCCCTTGGAACAGAAGATGTGAAATGCATCACTAGTTGTCTGGTAGGCTTTAAACTGCTTGGATATGAAGAAATGAAGAACTGCTTAACTGCAACTACTATCCCCAGCAAACTCCAAAATTATGAAAGTAAAACTAAAAAATGAAAAAACAGCAGTTCTTGAAGGAAATACTAAACAGTTAACAAGAATAACTGTCCTGAAATGAGTTCCCATCCATTATCTTCTCCATAATTATTGCAACAGAGCAAGTAGCCTCAGTAACTGTGCATACAAATGACTTATTAGAAACTTAGCAGGTCATTTCCAAAGGTGATTATGAGCCCTGACTTACAGAGTCACTAGGGCTTGCACATAATTCTGTTCAGCACCAACAATCTGCACAAAATTAAGATAACATGTTTTTCAAAACACCAAGTGGAAATAAACTTTCAGAAACTAGAAGAAGGTATGAGGTGGTGAACACTGATGAATCAAATTCAGTCATTTCCACAAATGAAATGTTAAAAAATTCACTTTTGCCTGTACTCTGATGTCAGGAGAATGGAAAGCAGGTAGCAATCATATGTTAGAATTCTTATAATGCCCGATGCTATAATTAAATAATGATGAGTGTAACAGTGAAAAGTCTAAGGTTAGACAGAATAGATAAAAATCATAGAAGGCCACCAGAGTGGACATCTGCTATAGATCACAGTATGGGCAGCAAAAACATGTGGGTAGATAAAGATACCCCAACAAGCTCCTTAAAAGAGTTATTGCAACAACAGCATGCTCTTCATCCCAATGGTCCTTCTTGGCACTCTTTCTTAATGGGTAGCTGTTTGTGCTATTGCTATAAGTGAACAAGCAATAGGTTTTGGTTTAGAAAATATCAGAAAATTATTCAGAAGCACCATTTAAGGACAGCAATAAAGAACAGGAGCATAGGTGTGCAGCTTCCCCAGTTCTTGAGGTTGTTAAGAAACAGTAGGAGATGCAGAAACAGATCCTGGCACTCCCACTGTGAATGGCTTGGCCATGTTTGAAAGAAATTAACTGAGCAGAACCAGAATAGCTTCACTTAAAATGTGCAGGGAAAAAAGGTTAGAGGAAGCATACCAAGCTACATTAACCAGAGGAAACAAAAGAAGTATCAGTTTTCATTAATATCAGATAGATAAATAAGAAAACAAAACTATAAAAATCTTCAGTCTTAGCTGAAACTGAACAAAGACTGTGACAACTAATAAATATTGACATAGCTTGGGTTTAAATCTGTTTCAATGACTGCAAAAGAAATGGGCAAGGAGGGTACCAAACTTGGACAAAAAATCCTAATTCTGGAAATGTGCATGTGATGTTTTTACAGGAAGGAGCAAAATTGAAAATGAGATTTCTATACTGATAGCTCTTTGCACTCACTTTCCCTTCTAGCATAAAAAGAGAGACAAAGAAGTAAAACAAGCACACTGAGGCACTATTACACTGTTCTGTCAGGTCCAGGATCTCAGGAGTCTCTCAACACCACCTTTCCTTTCCTCCAGCAATCCCAAACCCTTGCAAGAACAAGGACAAGAAACTGCATGGTTCCACTGGTTCTGCACGGAACCATCAGCCTTCTATCTATTGCTTTCCCACTTCTTCTGTTTCGTTTTCTTATTATTTAAAACAATCTCTCTTTCTTTTTTTTTTAAACCATCTTAAATGTAGACTTTAAACACATGTTCTACACCATGTTATGTCATACTGGAACAAACAGCTCCTCGAAAGGCTGAACTTCACTTATGATTATTTATCTAAAAGCTTTGTTTTCTTTTCTTTGAAACTGTGTGTATTTTGTTGGACTGCATCTACTGACAGCTAAACTCCCAAGCCTTCAATCTGCCATCTCAAAGAAGCTGATTCAAAAGAGTCCAAGTAGAGTTTACTGTTAGTCTGTAATGAGAGTAAAATTACAAATCTCTGTACCAAAAGCCAGCTGCTTCATTCTTAACTCTGATCCCCCCCCTTTTTTTTTTCATTCTAGCTAGCATACAGCTGCAATAAATGTGGCTCTTCTCACAAGCCGTGCAGATGTTAACAGTTCTGTAGGACATCAAGAAACATTTCAAGAATCTTGTAAGTGCTGACTAAACTTGCTTGAATTACCCACACTACCTCCTCCACATTCCTATTCAGTAACATTAGCCTTCCTGAATGTATTACGGAAAAAAAATAATTAGCATTTAAGCCAAAGCATTAATACCTAGGTCTAAATGCACTATCAATAAACAAGGAATGTTCTTAAGCCATCAGACAACAGATATTCAGAGAGTGAACAAAAGGAAGTCAATTTATTCTTTGTCAAGATGAGTAATGCATTTTTTTCATTTCTTATCTGTGCAAGAGTAGCTAAATGACTGTCTGAAAATACATATTTATTGAAGTCACGGCTGGATGTATTTGAAAGAATGGATCAGAACTAGAACAAGATCTTTTCTTTTCTAGTAATCAAGTGGATTAATACTAAATTAGAGCGAAGGAGTTCAAAGTGCTACCTAGTACATTTTTATTAAAGTTACATTAGCATGACAGTCATATGCATTAAAGATTAAGCTAAAGCCTCAAACCACACTCAGTTCTGGGCAGCTGAAAGAGTCCAGCTGTGCAGGTAGAGGGCTAGATACCAAATGCATTAAGTGGGTCTGTATTAGAGATGCTGTTTTAACATTCTTCCTTCTTCAAGCAGTGTGCTGATTTTGGCTGAGGTAGAGCTAATTTTCTTCCTAGCAGATAGTGCAGGGCTGTGTTTTGGATTTCTGCTGGAGCCAGTGTTGGTAACATAGGGATGTTTTAGCTATAGTTCAGCAGGGCTTACACAGAGTCAAGGCCTTTTACGCTTCTCACCCCACCCCACCAGCAAACAGGCTGAGGGTGCACAAGCAGTTGGGAGGGGGACACAGCTGGGACAGCTGACCCCAACTGACCCAAGAGACATCCCACACCATGTGATGTCACACTCAGCAATAAAACAGAGAGGAAGGTTGGCTGGGAGGCTTCTGCATGGGGATTGGCTGGGCATCAGTCAGCTGGTGGTGAGCAGTTTTATCACTTGAATTTCATGGGTTTTATTTCTTCCCCTTTGCTATTTTACTTTTCATTACAATTAACCACTATTATTGTTATTATTGTTGTTGTTGTTGTGATTGTTATTATTATTATTGCACTTACTAGTACTATTTTATTTCAATTATTAAACTCTTCTTGCCTCAACCCATGAATTTTCTCACTTTTACCCTTCCAATTCTCTTCCCCCCAACCTGCTGGTGGGGAGTGAGCAAGCAGCTGTGTGGGATTTAATTGCCAGATGGGGTTAAACCACGACAAGCAGCAAGTCTGGTCTCCTTTTTTGGGGTAGGTCTTTCAAAACACGTGAAGCAGTTTAGAAGATCAGTCATCAACAAAGCCAATGAGACACGTACTCATGTATTACTCCAGACACTTGAAAATCCCACATCAAATACCCTACCCTGTGTGTAAACTTCACACTTTGAAAACCTGCTGGAAAGAGGGCTGCAGAGCGATTCACAGCACTGAGCCATAAAGAGATCACAATCTTTGACAAGTTCAGAAACAAAATGTGCAGTCGAGAGTGTCTATGGCACAGTTTTGAGATTGTCTCCAGTCAAGTGTCAATCTCAGCAGAGTTTCAAAGAGGACAGGGTAGGGAGAAATAAAACGAACATATCAGTACATTTCCTGCAAGGAATTGACAAAAAGACCTCATTCCTACAAAGACTTACATACCTGCTTAACTTCAGATACTTATCCTATTATGTAGCACTCTTGAAGTTAAAATCAAGTCTTTGAAGATGCAGGGTACAAATAATTTACCATGAAATGTGGAATTCAGGGTATTGTTTGTTCTTTGATTTAGCAATACAGGAAATCTGAATATAAAGCAGATTTTCAATGTGCTATTTTATAAATGCTTCATGACACTGCTTTTAGAGTAATTTCATCAAAATACCATAAAAGTACATTTAAGCATTTTGAGATAAGCAAAAAGACAACAGACTACAACCTTAAAAAGAAGTTAATGTAATATTAACAGAGGCTCTGTAATTAGCTAGTCCGAAAACCTCAAACCATCTTCAAGCTTCCCCAAATAAAACAAATTGGAAGGAGAGAGCAGGAAGAAAAGAACAAAAAAAAGGAGGGGAAAAGAGAAAAGAAAAAGAGAGAGGAAAGAAAAGCCACACGAGCCAGAGTCCCTCACTGCTGTTATTTCTCTGCAAGCGGAAATGCTCAGTTCAGTCATGGCTTAGGAAGCATAAACATCATTGAAATTCAAAGGCAGCTCCGAGAAAGAGGACGCCTCAATTGGTATGCAAGTGGTGTTTTCTCGCCCTGAATACATTATGAACTTGCAGCATGCTAATATGCCATGCTATCATAAGCACCAGATGGAACAGTAGGCAGTATATGTCCCATCAAACCTCAGGAAGATGTATTAATGTTCCTGCTCTTTTTTTTTCTTCCCCTCCCCTCCCCCTTCCCTACTACAACCCCTCAGCTGTGTCCCCAGACTGGCACATTTCTTAGCATCAGTCACCTGCTCCCAAAGCACAGTTCTCCAGGGTTGCCTCATCTTCACCAGGTGGTGCCAAGCATCTTTTCAATCTTTTTTATCGCAGAAGGTAAAGGCCACAAGACGTGTCAGGCTGTGCTTACTGAAGGGTATCGAGTACAAAAGATAACATCATGAGATAAATGATAGATGAAGAAAGACTTTGGGCTTAAAGCTAGAAACAATAGTTTTAAATTATATATAAGCAGTGCTGCACAAATTTGCCCCTCAGTAGTATTGGTGAATGAAGAATTAGGGGGCAGTGGCAAAGATGCAAATAAAACAGAGGAAACTGGATTAAAGATCTTTGAATTTAATTTTTTTTTCAGCACACTGGAAACCTTTTCAGAGGAGATGTACACAGTTCAACAGCCATTTATAGAGTAGGGGAAGAGTTTAATTTTAAATCAGAATATGAAAATGGAACATAGGAAAAGTAGATCATATGATTTTGATTTTTTAAATATATATTATTCTTAATGACATTCCATACAGTATGATTCTAAAGACATGCAGAATTTTTAATACTGCTTCGCATCATTTCTTAATTCAGTTCCAAGCAGGTTTTATGTGACTGAAGAAAAATGTAATCTAGGATTCTGTAAGAAAATATGTGCACACACATACAAAATTAAAGCACATGTTTTCCGGTATCATCTGAATTTTTCCTATCTATTCATAGAAATATGCCTCCTATTGAAACATATGGTTTGCAAGAAAATTTTTCTTTTTCTTTTCTTTTTACTGGGCCCTTCAAAATGCAAAATAAGGTCCTCAAGACTGAAAAGCAAGAGTCTGTGAATTCAAACACAATTTAAAAAGACCTGAGAAGGCCGAAGACAAAGAAATCAGCTTTAAACATCTGAAGTTTCAGTGTTCAAGTATTTTTAAACAGGTTTGCTTTTCAGAGAGAAGCCACATCACTAAACATTTTGCTAATTTCTGGTATTTTAGAAACCACCTGCTGAATTACAAACAGCTATCACTACGCATGTAAATCTATTATTTTCCTAACAACATTAACCTTCTCATAAATACAGTCTAATTCTACAAGATGCTGAGTATTCACAACTCACACAAACTTTTCTGGGAATTAACACTGCTCAAAACCTGATAAGAGCTAGATACAGAAGTTATCTCTTGAACGCGTAAGAAGGGTTTTTCCAACTATTAAAGGCTTAGTTGACAGGGATTTCCCATCACACATCCAATCCTAACTAAAATAAAAAACAGTTCCCTTTTTCTTTCAAACAAAGCATGTTATGACTATTATTCACAAATAATAGGCATTATTCTAGAATATATTAAGACCAGATAGACCTTAATGCAAGGATATCTTAAGAGACTGACTCAGAAATGAGACCAATTTTTTTCTTTTTTCTCTTCCTATTGAATATTGGGGGGCTTTTTTGTTTCTTAATATATAGCCTTTAAGTGTAATTTGCTAGATTATGATTTGCATTGTGCAAATAAGTCTATTTAAGTCCATTATCCTGCCTTATAAAGTAATTTCTGACACCTTAACAGCACTCAATTTAATTACAACACACTGAAACAGTAGAGCTGACTCCCAGAGGAACCAGTTTGGATCACAAGATGGTGATATATACTACTTGCTGATCAGCTTTCAGCATCAGATCCACAATAAGCTGTTTTAAAAACCAGCATCAGAACAGCTGCACCATCATATTATTTTGTGGCAAAAAGCCGTCCAAAAGTAAGCAACTGCATGCAACAATGTGCACACATATCTAGACTAGTAAGCAGACGTACTTAAAACCCAGCAGTTTTACTGTAATGACTAAAGGAGAAAACAACAAAAAAAAAAAGGCTTTGATTTTGATTCAGTAAGCATCAATTTCTGCAGCAGAATCCCCATTGGGTAATTCATCAAGGCATCTATTCTATATCTAGTGTGGCAAGACAGCGAAAACACTTACAGGCTCCAAAAAGAAAAACACTTGTGACAAAACTATTTAACATTCCTGGTGATTAAGCAATAGACACTCATTATTTCAAGACTGTCTTGGACCAATGCCCCAGACAAAACCATGCAATCATATCTGCTGTTGTCAGGATGAAATCAAGGCACGATGATTTCCTATATTCCTTCAAGAAAAAGCAAGTTTTTGAGCAGCATCCACAAAGCTCTTTCTCAGAAAACACAGAAGTTAACTAAGGAAAGAGTGCATCATTTCTCTTGGGACTCTACAGAGAGATACAGGTCGATACCTGAAATTTAGGTAGTATTTTTATCTTTGGAGCTTTTACAGACTCTTGAGAGCAGTTTGAAGCAAAACCTTTAAGGCAGCATAAATGAAAGTATTCTGTTTCTGCTGGTCTCTAGAGATTAAATACCATTACTTTCTTTCCTAAAAATGAAAGGAATTGGAAATTACTACTGTACCAATTGACATGCCACAGGCAGAAGACTGGCTGGTCAGCTGAGAAGCAAGCATGCAAATCCAACCCAAGACTCAGTTTTGTCTATGCAGAGGAGTCTGAAGAGGGCAAAGAAAGACTCTAACACCAGCTTTCCCAGCAGAGAATTTGCTAGGCACGCTCTGTAGACTCTGCTCTCATACAAAGGTCTCCATCAAAGTTTCACACACAGATTCATCTCTTGTGCAGCAGCCTCATTTAATAAATATACAAAGCTCAAATACGTGTTCCCTTTTCCAGCCAGAGAATAATGTAGAGAGATGTAAGTAAATTAACAAAAATAGATGAGCATTCTTCAAAATACTTTAAAAATTTAACATGAGAGACAGAAATAGTATTCCCAGAGAGAATACCAACTCACTTCTCCATTTGCAAGGGGACAATGAAATGCTCATACTGACTATTAGGAATTCATAAAAGCAAAATATACATTTGTTACTGCACAGATCCCCTTTCAAAATTGCAAAGGACTGTGCTCCTGTTTCTGAAGATACAATGCAGTGAAATGCTGATCTCAGTGTAAAATAATCAAATATTGATTTTAATGAAGTAATTTAAATTACTTCCAAAATCTAATATGGATGAGATCGACAGAAGCTCTCTCTCTTTTAGGATCCTGTAGTGAGGAGATCCGACAGTGTCATGGAAGGATGAACTCAGCCAATGTGGACCACTTGAATTCTAGAAACTGAGCTGCCCTTCCTCTGCCAGTGGAGAAATGAAAACTATAAACATCAAGCCCAAAGACACAGTAAACAGTTGCAAAGCAGTTTCCAGGAAGAAAACTGATGACTTTCAAAGCTATTAAATGACAGTGCCATCTGACCTCGTTGGGTATCTAATTATACTCTTTCTTTTACAGACATAACCACAGTTACTTTAATGAGCATCTTTCCGCTTTCTTTACTATGTTTATAACTCTCAAGATCCCTATGTTTCACTCAGGATTTCACTTTCAAAACTGATTGAAATCCCAATTCTTTCTCAGTGAGTTTATTACACACCCTTGTTTTTTACTGACCATTTTTGTACATTGTAGTGTTTATAGTCTAAAATGTCAAAAAACAGTGTATCCAGTACAGTTCCAGCCAAAGAAAAGTAGCTATAAGAAACAGTAACACTATCACAGAAAATGACCCCGTCTAAATTTCAGTTAGACAAACTTCTCCTAAATAGAATACAAATAAGTGTGTGCAAATCTAGCAGATATAATTACACAATCAACAATTATGTGGTG
Organism: Empidonax traillii; assembly: GCF_003031625.1. Lineage (NCBI taxonomy): Eukaryota > Metazoa > Chordata > Aves > Passeriformes > Tyrannidae > Empidonax > Empidonax traillii. The sequence goes on from NW_020955548.1 coordinate 1,244,262, forward strand.
AAACGGACTGGAAAAATAAAATTAAAACAATAAATGTTAATTTGCATTTGCTAACCACGAAAGATGTGGAAGGTGCTGTGCAAGGCACAAAATCCTTGAAAAAAGATTCTTTTTAAAATCCAAGGAATTATATGAGGATGTCACAAATAGGGAAGTCTACGTAGATGGCATTCATTTGGTTTATAAAACAGCTACAATGACAATTCAGGGCTGTGTACACATGCTTATTGCTGCGGCTTAAAAGGGCCACCAGAATATATTTGGAACGTACAGTTCAGAAGTAAGAATCAAATTATGGCTGCATTTTCCTATGAAGCGAGTGCACACATTTTCCAAACTGTAATCTTGCGGCAGGGGAACTATTTGAGTCATGTGTGCTTGCATGACTCACAAAACACATACTAAGGAGAGATCTGAAAGAAGGGGAAAGACCCCGTATCACTAAATGCAGAGATTATTCCTTTAGCAGGATGTGGTTTCAAAACAGGAGGACAATAAGACAGTGAACCCAGCATTGTTAGAAGAATCAGAGAGAATGGGAGAACTCTAAGAATCTGCACTTGAGATGCACAGGAAGGCTACCAAGCCTTGCAGAAGAGGATTATAACTACATAAAGAAAATTCTAATAATAAAGCATTAGAACTGAAAGGGTAACAAGTCAGATTTTAGAGAGACTTTCCAAATGACTTACAGAAGACAGAGTAGTGCCTTAAGCCCCAGAAAAGATGTATTGATAAGCTGGAAAGGGCAATGGACTTTAAAAGGTAAAACACACCCCTGCTTCTTGAATCATCATTTCGAACTTCACTGCAGTTCATTAAGCATATGAAAATCCCACTCCCTCAAATCTCAGTTCATTACAGCAACCCCCTTTTTTTAACCAAGAATGATACCAGCCTGACCCTACAGCATATCAGCATGAATTTGCAGTACGCTTGAAGGGTTACCAAAATACATTTTTCTTCCTTAATCCTCAGCATCTCCTCCAAGAGGTGATCAATACCAATTCCTTTCACTCTTCTATTTCCACACTTCTTTTGGTCTTTGTCAGCTCAGTACTGTCGACATGCAAAAATGCGGCAGAGCTTGTTACAGTCTGCTTCCAGAGGGATGTCCATAATGAATGAGAACCATATGAGCAGTACTCTTAATAACTGTGTCCACTGCTGATGGCATTTCCTTTTGAACTTCAGAAAGATTTCCCCGCCACCTTTGACTTCCACTATGTGCCCATTTACAAGCACAGTTAAGTTGCAGGCATAGCTCCAGAATATTTATCCATATTAATACCTACATAGCTGGCTGGATAATTTAAATTCATTTAGATGTGTGGGTCCTACCAGGTAATTATTCCTCATGAAAATTTCACAAGATTGCCAGATCCCAAGAGAAACAAGAAGCAGAAATAAATGCACAACTAATTACACAATATCATGGAAAAGCTCATGTAAGGCTGTAGCTTCATGCCATAAGAATTTGGGCAGGCAATTTTTAGAAGTTGGATTGGTTCAGTGTCTCTTTTGACATTACAGCTTTAAACCAGCTGCAAGAACATTACTAACAGGTGGTGTGCTGCAGCACAGGGACAAAACTAAGGTCTGTGAACCTCCAGTTGAAAAGTCTCCTCTCAAATCCCAAGGTCTCCATCAACTTACTGTCTCAAGTTGTTTTGCAATTAAAGCTCACAATGAGGCTTTCTTCACACTCTGCCTGTAACTGGCAGTAAACAAGAAATTACTAGTAGAGAAAAAAAAATGAAAATAGCAACAGCACAGAGAAAGAAACTCAGCTCTGGTATGTGGAAATACAGCTCCATGAGCTACCAGGAGAAGGAGGTGCAGCCCTTTCAAACAGCACTGAGCCTGACAATTGTGCTCTTCTACTAGCACGCAAAGTTCATTTGTAAAATTACAGATCAAGTAATGGTTTCAGGCAAGTAATGCAATGAATAAGTAACTCTGGGTGCCCAGAAACCCAACTCTGCTGAAATTTCTCCTGAAACACAACACAGAAGCCAGTGCCATGGACTGTTCTGCTCTCCCCTACAGCACACAGGGCTGAAGCACCTCAGACTGGATATCCAGAACACTTAACAGATCCAGTAGAACAAAGAATCATCATGCAGAAGGAAGTGGTTTCAGGATCAGACAGTCCACATGCTTCTGCCGCAAAGCATGTGCAGTTTAGATCAAACTGCCAGGGGTTTAGGATCTTCAATAATGTAAATACCACTACCTTTCTGGACAAACTATTTCAGTGTCTGACCATCCTGACAGCGAAGAATTTTTTTCCTGGTATCTACTTGGTCCATCGCTTGTGCCTTTTGCCTCTCACCCTTATCGTTATGCACCTCAAGAAGAGTTTGGTTCCATCCATATTCTCTACACCCTCCCATTAGGTAGCTGTAGACAACTCATGACAGAAAAGATGATATATAATTAGTTATATTTAACTAGCAACTGCCTACAGCACACCAACACGAAAATACTGGAGACAGGACGGCTTTACTCCTGCCTTTCAAGAGCCTCAGTAACTTGGACACATGGGATCCACAGCATGACTACCTCCTCCAGAAAAGATGTCCATCTCTTCACCTTCAGAAGATTGGCAAATAGAACTGGTTTGTGTAAGACCAGCTAGGGGAGATGGAAGAGGCTGTCTTTGAATTTATTTATTTAAGTCTTTGGAGTGGAAGCCTTACACATGAATTCAAATCTATCTTCTGCTTGCTCAAGCTCAAGTCTGGAATGTACTGTCTTAGCAAGAGGGAAAGCTACTGGCAATTAGCAGCTTATTCTATGAATGGGAGTAATCTCCATCACTCTTGTCCTACCTGAGAACTGAACAGAAAACATGTCAGGAGAGAACATGGCCAAAGATCAACAGCAGCAAGGGGGAAGCAGCTCCTGCACTGGTCCTGCTCTTTGGTGACTCTCACGAACATGAGGCAGAAAGCACAAATGTACATTGCAAAACTGCAACTTGGTGTGAATACAGCTGAACTCCTGGAAAGTTGAGCCAGTGAACATACACGGTACAGCATGGCAAGGGCTTCACCAGCTTCACAGAGGAACTGCATGAACACGGAGTTAGCATAGCAGAATACTGAAAGAAGTGTCTTGCCAAGTGGGCCAATATGACTAGACTGTGTCTGCGTGTAAGTGAAAATCCAAGCGCTGCTGTGCCCTATGGTTTTCCCAATTTAATCTCTACTTGCCTCAGTATTGCTGGCTCTGTGCTCCATTTTACACCACACACATTTCTGGGAACAAAAAGTAAGTCTATACTTGTGAAGAGACCAACATTTCTGAATATATGTTGGGCTTCCTCTGAGATTACCTACCAGATCCAACTGTGTGAACAACTCAGACACAGAAATGCTTCAACTCCAAAAATTCATAGATGTGAACTGAGCACTGGCCTGCTTAACGCTGTCAATACTGAGGCAGATCTTGGCATGCATAGATGCAGCTTCACATGCTTGGGAAACTTTAAAGCTGTAATAGTGATGCCACTGCAATGAGGAGAGTTGGGGTATGACACTTTGGATTTGGAAGGTAGTTACTGCTTCAAGAGCAGAAGTTGTTTTGTGCACTTAGTTTTAGTCTGTGAGCTGGTAGTGAAAGATCAGGTTTCAGCTCATTTTTTTGTAGAGTTATCCTTAATGTACACATTTGGAAGAAAAAAGGTGAAGCAAACAAACCAGAACACTGGTACAGGTATATGTATATGTCCTGAAAAGGATCAGATATCATGTCTTCTGCTCTTAAATGTATCAGTTTCTCTGTTTGGACGTTAAACTGGCACATCACATCCTTTCATTTTATGCAAAATTAGTATTCAAGTCTTCCTTTTAAATTGCATATACACAGATCACATTGATTTGGAATTTATGACGATGATGCCTTTAATATGTGAGTGTGGAGTCCAAAATCTTCAAGATGTGATTGGTTCTAAACACCTTAGGCACACCAAGGAAGTACCAGTCCTGAGAAACTGATTTGTTAGTTCCTCTCCAGCTATAAGTCTAAGTTACAAAGCACTAAATCTTCACAGGAAAAGTGTTTGGGACCTTGATTAAATATATATATTAAAACTATCTCTGCAGAACAATCTGCATTCTGTGATGTGTAAGTTACTTTCCATGCATGTGTAGCAAGATGCAGTTCACAGCCCCATGGGTTGAAAATAAGAGCAATAATGTTATGCAGATTTTGGAATTTATTACTACCATAAAAGACGAAGAAACTTTAATACTGTGAAAAACAAGTCATCACATGCCACCTCCCAAACCCTACCATATGTATTTGAAGAAGCCAGTGACCCACAGTCCTTTTAGAGAAAGAGCTTTTCACTCAATAGCTGAATCCTGAAGAAGATAAAGTCATTATGCAGGATGACTGGAATAATGATGCAAGGTTAAAACTTAGACTTAAGTATTTCCAGACACATTTTCCTCATTTGGCAGGAAACTTGTTTTGTAAGACACAGAATTATCCTAATATAACAGCATAGCAACTGCAACTTAAAACAGAGCAAGTTGGTTAATGGACTGTTAGGAGACTTTTGCTGTGTAACAGCATTTAGACGCATGTATTTAAAAAACAGGTGGATAATCCAAATGTTCAGTTACTAGGACACTAACAGTTACGTCCATGGCAATTTTGTTTCTGTTCTTTAAACAAATCATCACTTGCAAGCACTAATGTTAAAACCAGAAAGCCACTCTAGTACACAGTGGCTATAAATGCCAAATCAATTTTCAGCAGATAATAAAGTCCATGTTTTACAATCAGCAATACACTGTTTTACTACCCAAAATGTAAGCTAATAATATATAGCTCTGCTAAATGGAAAATGCAGATATGCTGTTAAGAAATGGGCTGGCTGTGAGATGATGGATCATTTCTGCCGGGACCTTCTTAAAGCTATGTGCAAATGTTTTGAAAATATCACATGATGTGGCCATGTGTTAAAAATTACAGCCAGTTAAGTTCTCTGCTAAGAAAAATATGTGGGCAATTTATGAAATGCACTCCAGGATGGAGATATCTTAAGTAAAACCAGATTTTGAAAACAAACCCTTTTGTTCTTTGAAAGTACTATAAAATGACTGATAGATTTGTAATGTTTCATAAATAAAGTCCGGAATAAACAATACTGAAAAAAAAAAAGAAAAAGAAACCAAGCACCACATTCACAGTAATCAGAGAAACTGGTGTATGGTATTGGATTTGAACAATGTTCCCCCAGGAACAATTATTTAGAGATAAACGCTTCCTAGAGTTCACTACACAGAATGCCAAAATGGTTAACTTGGTTACAGCAAGCCGCACATTAACGGGATTATCTTTCTAGTGACTTTTCTCAGAGTTGCAGCAGTGCCTTAACAGAGGTCTGAATGGCTTTTGCAGTGCTTCATTAGCCAGCCTCGCTGCTGTCGCTTTGCCCCGACAGGGAAGCGAGGAGGTAAGCAGCAAGTCACAATTATAACAGTACCAGCAATTTGTCTTTGAAAGGCAAATTCAGTTTGTGCAAGTGTTATCACTACACATAAACCAGAACTCGTCTTTATTACTTCCTGTTCTTTCCCCAAAAGAAGGACTTCAGATGTCAAAATCACTAAAGGGATGCTTCTGAAATCCAGACTTCACACATACACAAAAGGCACTGACATACTATCAGATTACATAAAAATACACATCCTTTTAATCTCCTGTACATAATGTGCTTACTTTTAAAATACAAAATCTGCCCCAGATGGCTAATAATGCCCATTTGAAAAAACACAACACCACAATATTAAAGGGCTAAAATATGCTGTGAACAGATTGAGAGGCAGTTCATCCTAGAGGAGAGTAAAAAAGTGCAGATGGGTGTCAAAAATAGCCAAGTGTCAGATCTGTTCAAGTATCTCCATTCTGGCACATGCTCCCAGTCACAGCTGTTAGTGTATTCTCTGTATCCAAGTGCAAGGTTTTCTAACACTCGGAGCTGACATTAAAACACAGTTCTTCCTTGCTACTGCTTTAAGAGAATGCTGAAAATTAAAGATTTATTTAATGGCAAAGCTTAACGAGTATTGATAAGGGTATACATACTTGAGTGTAGCACATGCCATTTTGATTAAAGATGCATGAAATTTTAACCAGCAGGTAGATTAAGTAATTTAAATGCCAAAGGCTTAATAGGTTTTCAGAAACCTCCACTCTAGGCATTCCAACACTGTTTGCCAATAGCCCCAAATAATGCACACAAAGATCAAAACTGATAAGAATGTGTCATTTTAGTACCTTTAAATATCTTGATAAAACACAGAAAGAGTAAACTCCATGAGAAGATGAGTTTCATACAAACATAAGAGAAACATCAGTGTATGCAAATTATGCACAATAAACAGTTTTCCTAATTAATGAATTACCATGGTATTTCTAATGAAGACCACATTCCCATGAACGCAATGCATGCAAATAAAATTTGACATTTAAAGGGTTAAACTGACCTTTCATAGCCCTCAGTTGTTATCTATGCAAATTAATTTGCCCATATTTCAACCATATAAATCCTCTTAGCCTTGTGCTTTGAGCAAACAGAGACCACTTTCTTGTTACAACCACAGGATCAGCAAACATACCAGCAGTAGGGTATGACCGTGTATAAAAATGCTGAAAGGAAAACATTCTTCCAACAACTGGCAATACCTACATGCAACTGTGGCTGCAGCAAACTGGCAGATACTGTTTCAAAACACCATCTGCGAGGTGTACAGACTCTCTGTGATCAAGCGTAGCCTCTTCTGCCTGTCCTACCCAAATAATCCACAAGAACCAGCCAGCTGTAGGATCTCTAGTCCCGTCTCTTTTTTTATCCAGAACAGAGGCTGCTTAAATCAGACACATGGCTTTTTCCAGTCGTTACCAAAGCGGGGAAAAAAAAACCCCACAAACAAAACACACCAAATTCAATCCACTCAGTCGTGGTCAAGCATCTAAGAAAAGGCATCAGACAAATCAACCTGCATAGAAGTGTTTTTATTGGCAATAACACTTATCAATTAGACAAGCAATCGTAAGATCCAAGGGTAATATTTTCCTGACGATATCAACCTATTACAACTCCCAGCTCCACAGCAATTCCTCTAATTCAGCAGATTTTTTTTTTAAATTATTGTTTTATTTTGAATCAACATATTTCAGTGATTTGCCTGGTGACAGTGAAGGACTACGATTTAGGACAAGGCTCGAATAATTTTTTTTTTTTTATAAATCTCCCTCACTTCTCCAACATAAACAGCTTTTCACAGATAATTTCAGCTGATGGGTGAATGCTGTGAACGATCTCTGCCGATCAAATGTTTGCAGATTCAAGGTGCAGATGACAGTCCGGAAAGCCAGCCCAAAGATATATTTTTCTTTGCTAAAAATGATCCCCTGTGCCGAGACCTGCACCCACAAAGCCGGTGTCTTTCTGCTATTTCTATCCCTTTTCATTGAAACATCCAGTCCTGCTGTAAGTATCATCTCTGGCAGTTCACTTGCACAAATTCCCCTCCCCCAAACACATACACAACAGAATTAGCATCCACGATCGCTCCATACCCGTATCAGCTTGCAAATCACCCTCTATATTAAAAGAGAAAAGGAAAAAAAGAGAGAGGGAAAACATACTATCAAAAAAACAATTAGCATTTCCTCATTTAAAATCGAAAGAGCTGCAATAATTTCAACTCACCAGGCATCCTTGGATAAAATATACCACACTGTAAATGGCTCTCTCCTAAAAGCAAGCTTATTTAGGGCTCAGTGCCTCCTGTTCTGGAATGAACAGAGAGAAGCGAGGAGGGCCATCAGAACTGGCTGTGGCAGCGTAGCTGGAGGCAGGATGCTGGGCGCGTGCGTTTGCCAGGCAAAGACAGATGGAGAGCTGACACTCTGTATTGCACTTGGAGCAGAAATGTGAATGATGACAGGAGCACATGTGGCCTTGAACCCAGCCCTGTCTCTTCAGGCAGAACAATGACAGGGATGTGTGTGCAAATTATCACAACCCCGGCTCCCCTCAGCTGACTCCTTTTACTCTACCTTTCACACCAAGTTCCAGATGACCAAAGAATAGAAACTAAAATGCAGAGTGATAAGCCAAACACTGAATTATTCATTTTTTCGTTAAAAGTTAACCCTTTCCTCTGTGATAACAATTAAAGAAAAAGCATCACTCTGAATCAGCTCTCCTCCAAAAGTAAAAACAAATTCATTCTTTAACAGCCATAATTTTGCACTCCACAGGACTACGTTTGTTTATTTAGCCAGAAATTCAAAACGTGCATGAGAACATACAAGAGAATTCCCCCTCCTCTTCCCACACTTTTGTCATTATTATTATTCTCCTTTACTATTGGGAACGGAGTATCAAAATCACTCCCTTTCTCAGATTCACAGTAGTATGTGTAAAATAGAAGACACTTAGAAAGCAGACCACTAACATTTTACTATAGTGCTTTTAACCCCCTGGGATTCCTCCATTGATATGTTCCAAACATTTGCAGCTTACTCTCCTTTACCTTGCATGGTGATCCATGGGGGATGAAAACAAAATCTTCCCTGTAAAGCTTTTTCAAAAGCTAAACAATCATGTCCTCCCAATTTCTGATTTCGGGTACCCCTTAAATGTTTATCTTTCACATGAATAAGGTATGCCTGGCTAGGTTCAATTCACTCTTCCCTATTAAGCTTTAATAGACACCATGATACATAAAACTACAAGTCTTTGTTATAGTGCTTTATCTAAAGCTGGCTATTTTCTTCTCAGCAGTCCCTCTTTAGTCCTTTGTAAAACATCTTTGCCTCTCAGAAGAAACATACGCCTGACTCGCATGCCTTCTGTAGCATGTATAGCCTTGCACAGAATTCCAGGCACAAGAAAAAATATCGTCTTTTTTAAAACACTCCTCACATTCAGCACTTGCAAAAGCTTCTCCCTTTAGTAATGAGCATTTCTCCAGCAACTAGCATGTAAGTCCTGGTTCTGACTTTGTCTTTGCAGTATACATTCAAATCCTTTATGGAAAGGCAACAATTCTCAGTCAGATCTTGTCAGGGTAAGGTTTGTCCTTGGGTACTTATTTATGCACTCCCCAATTTTGAGTTATGCCTCCTTCTGCCTCTACTATGCAGAAACAACTCCGCTTTTAGGCCTTCCTCTTCTTTCCTCTACCTGCCACAGAGCCTGATAAAAATCTATTTAGGAAAAAGACAGACGTGTAAAATTAAGCATAAAGTAACAATGTCCAGACTGAACTCGTGAATATTTCTCATTTAAAGAAAATGAGGCATTTAATTTACTGATATTTCTGTAATAACTTTCTAACATTATCTAAGTGGCATGCTTAAGTTTCACATAAATAGGAGACTCCAAACACAGGACTGGCAAATCTAAGACTATCAAGAAGAAAAGGAGCAGCTTCCCTTGCCCCAGTAAACACCCCGGCATTAACACACTCATGTGTCTACTACTTGAGGCAGGTCTTTTCTTCATCTTCATCAGAATCGTATTGTACTAAAGTTCTCTGTAATGGATTTTTGAGTGTCAGAGAGCCCAAGAGAAACACCAAAACATGAAAATATTTTCATGACAAGCCCAGCTTCATGAAGGGATGAAAAGCAGAGGGGGCGAAGGGAGAGAAGCAAGAGAAAGGGAGACAAGCAAAGTCTGTGCCAACAAGGCCTTCAAGGAATTTACTGTCCTTATGGTTTTATTATTTGATGCATTTAAAACCAGTCAGTTAGTATTGTATTTGCTGTGTTGTTTTTCTTTTGTAATTCTGTACTCTACATGAAAGGAAAAACATTTTCACAGTTGGAAATGCAACCTTTCATCAACATAGATGCAGCCTGAATCAGCTTTAGAGTAGAAAGTAACGTGTCAAAGGTATGACTCATTTTAATAAAACCGAACAATATTCACTCTTAAAAGAAGGTCTTAATATCAGTACATTGTAAATCCACAGACCATGGCTCACGAAATTGAACTTCCATATGCTCTGCGATTATGCATCTTTTTTTCTGTGTGTAAAAAGCCTTTTTAAGCTGTTATCTGACTACAGTAATTGCCACTTAAATTGATCCACGTCAACAAAACCTGGATCCCTGGAGATTCTCACCTAGAAGTCTGCTCATAGAAGGGGCTAACAGAATGCCTGTGCATCTGAGACTACTTCAGCATTTTCTCAAGCAGCCAGCTGCATGAATAGTTTTCCCCTCTCATTATTTAATACACTGAGGCAGGCTGCAACCCATTTGGCAGTCCTCCCTGAATAAGTATCTGTGGATATTTATTCACTTTCCCCACCCCCATTTTTAATGCAGTCACTTTAAGCTTGCCCTAAAAGTTTTTGCACCAGGTCTGAAATTTTAGCAGGCCAAGCAAAGGCAAACAGTCCTTTCTGTAAAATGGTTTTATTCTCCACCAAGAAAAGAAAGGCAGTGGTTTTAACACTGAACAATTCTGCTGAAGCACAAGAGTCAGTATTACGTGTAATACCAAAGTGAAAGGGATACAAAGAGAGTGGAAAATCCAGAAGATAATCTTTAGCCAGTTTCTTTATGGTGCACATTATACTATGCCATCCTAGGTGGGCATCAGCTCTCTCTTTGACAATCACTTAAAACGCTTTACGAAATAATTTTAAATCACCCTCTACAAGTTCTAATTTAGAAAATGGGTAAAAAAGGTAAACCAGTCTCCATATTGGTATGTTTGAAGGGGGGGGGGGAAATATTTTTATGCAGAGGATGATATAGGTAGCCAAGACATGGATCTGATGGAAAAGAGAAATTCCAAACGACCACCATTAAAAAGTACAGAGGTTGCCTTTTGTGCAAACCCAGCTTAATAACAGAGACTGGAAGTCCACTGAAACGCATCTGTAGTTAATGAAAGCTCTCTATTAACAGTGAAGGAAGAATTTAACTCAAAGCTTTTCTGTAGGACTTCTCAACTTCCCGCTCTACTTAGAGCAGACTGTTGTGATACATTGTGACTTCACACAGTGGGTATTAAGTGAGTTAATTCAAAGGAGCTGAAACCTCATTGATCCTAATTGAAAGCAATACACCCAACCAAATAGTTTTCTACCCCATCTGCTCTGGCCTGCCACCAGCTATTCAATACAAGAGAATTAATAGTTTCAGATATTCTAACAGACCCAATAAAAGCACTCATTTAAGCAGGACTGCATTAACAAAGTGAAAAACCAAGGGCAAAATGGGTTCAAATGGAGCATTTTACTCCTAGTTGGCTTTAACAAAGCTGAATAATGCTTATTCTGACTTTTTATGTGCAAGACTTGATAAACTGAATGAGAAGGCACTCAATGATCAGTCAACGAGCATTGATGAATGGTCATTAGGACCCCCCCAATCTCAGGGAAGGCCATTCCACAGAGTGGCACACCAGCTTGAAAGGGCGGACTCACTAATGTCCAGATTTCCCCGCTTGCTTGTTCCACTTTCACTTTCAGACCACTGGCCACCAAATGAGGCTGACATATTGGAAAATAATCTTTTATGGGCGAGTGGTAAATAAAAATGGAGGCATTAGCTGGGCTTTCAAATTCAAATCTACTAGTTTTGTCAGCCCCAAAACGTTTTGATTTTCCACCCAGCTGGAAGCTATTAGTGTTTTCTTAAGGCATCCCACTGACAGGGCAAACCCACCTAATGTGTGAGCCGTAGAGCTGATGTGAGGGACAGGGGACGACAACTTCTGGATGCTTTCTCAACTTTATTCAGTTGACTGTCCAACCGAAGTACAGTAAAGGTAACACCTTCAGGAGAAGCTCCCTTATTTCTTGCTGGCCAAGTATCTCCTACTGCCTGGTGCAATGGTAGCCCACCTAGGCCTGTAATGTGTACCCTCAGTGCAACTTTTTCCATGACATTGTACCTAGCCTTGCTTGGTTTTACTGCACTACCACAAAAGGCTCAAGCTATCCAAGAAAGGCACTTCTTTATAACCTCCTAATTTTTTGTTTGGAAATAAAATTTATATATTCCAATAAGATATGTGCTTATCTGTTAACAGCAGCTCTGAATTCATGCAACACGAAACATTTGCCAGATAACACTAAACATTTCCCTAAGCATTTCCTTATTGGCAAGGCTTTCTGGACTTCTGAAAAAAGACAAATGGGACATTTAAAACACACACTGCTCTGTGAAACACGGACTAATTGAGATTACCTATACAAATCAAATACTCAGCAGTTGAAACCTACAAGGTGGGAAGAAAATATTCTTGGTTGTCTAAGACAAACTGTTCATCATGTTACTCCAAGTACTAGATTAAATTCATTGGAGGTGAGAAAGCATTCATGTCTTTTCAGTTAAGAAAACTTATACGTCATATCCATATTTCAATAATACTCTAAAGAGTATTTTAAATCATCTGTTAAGAAAAGGCAATCTTAACAGTGGATTAGATATAACAACCTAAAGTGCCTACTGCTTTTTGATCAAAAAAGAACCAAAGACATTAATTCTTGTTGAGTACTGTCAGAAATTTCAGTGACATTTTAGCCACATTTCAGGTTTTAAAATGATGAAAATATATATAAAAGCCTATCACTGAAGAATAGTTCCACAAAATTTAATTGACTTAGAGTGGGAAGGACAACATAGGCTTCAGGTCTTAAAGAATATATGCTCTTTTGCTCTCTATATACATTTTAGTAAGAACAAACTCCCATATAAGTACCCATTTTGGTGTCTAATTCTTTCACTTGATCTGGCCTGAACAAGTTCTGCCTCGCATTTTTATTAAATGCTATATTTTTTATAATGTGGGCAAAGTAAATCAGAATTGACTGTTAATTTCTATCATCATTTGACTTCAAAGGAAACTACCACACCATCTGTGCATAGACATCACTCAAGCACTTTAGAAAATCTGATATTGATTTGATATTATTTCTGAAAGGACACAAGAAAATACCAAAGATGCTGTCTCACTAACACCATCAGTGTGACCTAGAGAAGCCTGGATGAGAATATCTGTTCCTGCTGAACTAGGGTCATATTTTAAGATACAAAAAGAAGAAGGGGGGGAAAAGGGGGGAGGGGTAAGAAGGGAAGAAGAGAAAAAGGGTTTCAAGCTATCAGATGCTTTTTGACTTGAAGCTCAGAGTGTTTGCTCGTTTAACATGGGTAGGGAAACTCCTCCTCCTGTAGTATATTAACCCTACTTTTGACCTCTAATCGATGTCTTTTCAATGTATAGGATCTTCATAATAAAGATAACATGAGAGCATATGTGTATGAAAGCGTATCTACCACTAACCATAAATTCGAGCCTTGCATTTTTCTTTGTAACATGTCAATATTTGTGACACTAACTAAACATATTTTATTCATTTGACAAGGACTGTTACATTATATTGAAAACTTTTGTTTCAATGTCACCACCTCCCCGTTTTGACTGATGGCGAGTTAGTTTTGTTAAAAAGCACGGGGTGATAGCGTATGCTTCAGTGAACTTTCCCTCCTCTCAGCACCAGAGACAAAAACCTGCAGCTCTGCTCTGTGCTGGCAGCCATCTGGCCAGCTTTCTCTCAATGCCTGCCCCACACCACACTGCAGGCAAAATTTCAGGGCTCTAGAGCTCTGTGGAGCTATTCATGACATACCAATTTCACATTTTCTGCTTGTACGCTTGCAACAATAAATGCTAATGAGGACTATGAATGACATTTTTAAAGACAATAAAAAGGTCTCCAAATCCCTTGCATATGGAGACACTATTTTCTAAACTTCACCTTCTGTTAGGGAGCCATTACACTCTAAAGGAAAAAAATAACCTAAGGAGAACAATGAGATGATCAAAGCATAACCAAGTCCTTAAGAATTCCAAAGGAAACCATGTTTGCAAATCTAGCTTAATGACAGACAGATTTTATGCTGATGTACAGCACTAACACTTAAGCACAGTAACTCCTTTTTTGATAACACTACTTCTCATCAGGGGGCTCAAAAACTGGGGGGGGGGAAGAGAGGGAAGCCAGAGCAAATCCTCACTTTCACTGACCACATATAGTCCCCACAAGCCACAGACTTGGACTTAGCAATTACTGATCTCTAGATGAGTCCAAGAATACTCTAAATGAGCCCAAGAATAAACTGTTATTACTAATGGATTTGGAATGTTACATTCTCATAGAGATCACTGTACTGACCAAGTGTAGCCAAGACAAATATCAAATTATATTTTATTTCCCCAAATCTGCCTGCAATGTTATTGCTACCCAAAAAAAAAAAAAAAAAAAAAAAAAAAAAAAAAAAAAAAAAAAAAAAAAAAAAAAAAAAAAAAAAAAAAAAAAAAAAAAAAAAAAAAAAAAAAAAAAAAGTTGCCTTTACTCGGAGTAATGTCTTTTATATTTAATTACAGACAGCTTTCCTTTATTAGGAAGATTAAAAACACTTTCAGGAAAATCCACCAGGTGGAGCAAATACACAGCAATACAAAACATTTATTTATGCTTGTACTGCCATTTTCAACGGGGGGGGGGGGGAATGGTTTATATGCAAATATTCTTACCTCTTGACCTCCCTCCTTCACCCTTTAGTCATGCATTGATCAACTTGTACTTTTTTACTACATTTTTAATGGTACAAAAGCTTCATTCAAAGGAGCCTTCGTACAAAGCTATTGTTTCTGTTGAGCTCAATATTGATTTGCAAACCACAATAGTCATCAGATATATAAGGGAAATAAAAGAATAGTATTCTTCAACACACATATATATATTCAACAATATAAGGATAAGACTGTGCTTGTAAAACAAATTGACAAATACTCAGAAAACAAAGCTTAGTCTTACATCAGGTAGCAAAATCTTTGCACTGGCCTCCACTGTAATGGGGTGAAAATGTGGCTGTTCTGCACGTCTGGTTATGTGTTTATACACACAGTAGTGCTGGTGACATCACAGCAGTACCCTTGTACGGTGTGTTGGTGTTTACTATTAATGCCTTTATTAGAATATGACATCCATGAACTACTGAGTAATTTCAAGAAGGCAAGTGAATGAGGGCTGTAAATAAGTATTTCAGCTTATCTAGGACAGCTAAGCATTATTTCCCCATTTAAATTATTTACTTTCCAGAGCCAGGTGAGAAAGCCACCTCATCATCAAGTATTTTTACTTTCCCTGATGAATGAGGAGGTCCTAATGGTACAGAGGCATGGGGACACATTTTTACATTAAGAGAACTGAGTCCTTACAGAACAGTGATTCTTTCTTTTATGGACAAGTCTTCTCAAAGTTATAACAGAACAATCCACTGGCAGACCCTGTAATTGCTAAAATGGAAAAGCAATACTACCAAGTGAACTGCTCTAATGCAGTTCAGCATCTGGAAACAGAGCTGAATCAGTTCACAGACTCATTCAACCCTCGATGATGGAAAAGCATTATAGTTGTAGGTGACAAAGAGAAGGTTTTCTTTCCATTGCTTCCTTAGGTTAGACCTTCCAACACCTTTTTCTCTCTTCCATTCAGTCTCCTCTCTCTGCCATCACATCTGTTCCTGGACCATCTCCTCACTCTGCTGCACATCTCCCTTCTCCAATTCACTACATGACCTGTCCTCTGTTCCAGCTGCCTTGGACATTCATCCTCTCCCACCTCTGCTAGCCCTGAAAGCTAGAAGTTGTTCCAGGATTTGAAACTGGGAGCATTATCATAAAATATTATCCACAATTAACACATAAACGAAATTGCAACAACCAGCACTCTATCGCTGAGGGACAAACACTATGCCAATTAGGTTTCCACTGCAAAACTAAGCCAGAATGGGATCCACTTAATGCGCAATCAGAGGAACACACCACACTTCCTGGAAGCACAATGTGTTGACCTAATCTTTGTGCTTCTAATCTGACTCAGATGAATTCCATCAGAGCTAAGGAAAATTAACATACAAAATCTTTGTTTCTTTAGGAACTGAGAGAAGCCTTGAGAAGACAGGCCTTTAAATGTATTTTCTTTTTACCTTGCTGTGTTGTACTACACATGGTGCTTCATTGTAGCCATTCAGAAGAGAAGCAGGAGAAGAATGCAGAGACGATTATGAAGTATAATTTCATACCAAGAGCAAATTACACTACTTCATACTAGGAGAACATCTGCAAAAAGCAGCAGTAAGTGTTTGGGCACAATGCAAGGTGTCAGTTTTAATAAAGCCCGAACCATTGGGAACCATTATCCGCAAAAACTTTCCTTAAGCAAGATTGTCACAGCAGAGACTTGCAGCGATGGCCAAGATAAATATTTTTCAAGCAAATGCTGACTTAAAACCATTATCTCTGAGGCATTTTTGAGTGGCAACCATGGTCTAAGGGCTATAATTTTCTGCCATTTTCAAAGAGGCACTAGACACCCGATGGGTAGCAGGAAAGACAATGTGATGGTTGTCATTACCACACGCCCAAGAAGAACTTTCATTTAATGTGCTGCTGGTTGAGGTGGGCAGTGGTTGGCTACAGGTCATGGACAGTTCAAGCACATCTGGTTATGTGTTTATACACACAATAGGGCTGGTGACATCACAGCAGTACCATTGTACAGTATGTTGGTGTTTACTATTAATGCCTTTATTTTAGCATGACATCTGTCATGTACTGAGTAATTTCAAGAGGGCAAGTGAATTTCATCCTATAGATACAAGCAATGCTTATTTAAATTATGGTTTCTTTACATTATGACAGGATAAAGATATTTAAAACTACATGTCTGAGTAACCCACTTTTACTTAAAGGCACTTTTACACCAGAGTAGCCTAAGAAGTTCATAATAAAGAAAGGGGTCTGATTCTAAAGGTGAAGGATTATGTACATATTTAAGAGTTCATTAGATCACGATCATAAATCTGATAACACTGTAAGAGTTCTTTTGTTGCAGCATCCCCTCCAAATCCTTCTCAGATAGAGGATTAGTGGCACAATAGATGTCAATGACTCTTTTGGTTCCACTGCTCTGTTGCTGACTCCCAACTGCTTATGTGCACTGAAGGTGCTCTCTCTCAATGAAGGGTCCTCACAACCCTTGCCTGGTGATATCGGTATGAAAGAAGAAAAGTATGCCCTTAAATCTGTATTGCAAATTCCTAATGAAATATTAGCAGGAAAAATCTAAGTTACTGCTTGAAAGATTTCAATCTCATCTACAAAGTACCCAAAATCCCTAGCATGTGAGTATGTTAT
Organism: Empidonax traillii; assembly: GCF_003031625.1. NCBI lineage: Eukaryota > Metazoa > Chordata > Aves > Passeriformes > Tyrannidae > Empidonax > Empidonax traillii. Next base: position 1,261,519 of record NW_020955548.1, read on the forward strand.
CCAAGACTGCTGCCATAGCTGTACAGACTGGACTGAGAGCTTTCAGCATGAAAGAAAATGAAACCTTCGTTAATTTTCAGCTCTCCTTCTCTGCTCCTACAACCACAAATATCTTTACTGGAACAGCTTCTGCCCACAATAATAAAAGGCAATAGTCACATGCTACACTCATTTTTGCTGGAAAGCCTTATTAATTATGTTCCCTCTCTCTACTACTTGTACCTGGTGATCTTACTTCTGCCAGTACAACTATTAACACCACTGTGCTATAAACTCTAGTATTAAAATTGTACAAATAACAGTAACATTCTTCATTTATCATTCACAAACACACACACAAACCCAAACAAACCTCCAAACACCCATTCAAGGCCTTTGCCTAAATAAACATTCAGTATCTTTCAGCTGTAACCATCAGCTTTACATCCCAATGAACACTTCCTATCTACTGACTGCAAACCTGAGTGACGCACACAGAGACCTGTCTGCACCTTCAGCCTGTTGAGTGACCTCAATAAGCAGCAGCTAGGGGAGCAAGGGCTATAACTGACCCTAACCCAACATTTAAAATTGAACACCAAAATGGACATCTAAGAAAAGGACATGAATAATGAGAAGGGCAGTGCTGATAGCTGACACTACTGTTTAATGGGCCATGCCAGAAACAAACACTGGCTTGGCCTGAATCCATGGGATGAAGAAAAATAATGTTGCCAAGCACTCTAAAAATTACAAACTTAATATGCCAAGTATGATGATAAATTAAAAAAAAAAATTGCCATTTTCAAAAGTTTAATTGCTGCATAGCGCTAACTACTCGTCAATTTGCTCCTCAAAAGACTTATCTCTGAAAATAAAACAGGTCAAGCAAGGGGAGGTGGAATCAAGTAAAAGAAAAAAGGCACAAATTCAGAAGCAAAAGGGTTAACAGGTTTTGTTTTAGTCGGTATTATACCAATGCCAGAATTACAAGGGAAAGACTAAAAAGCGCCAATTTTTTTATTATTATTATTATTCTTTAAAAGAAAAAAGTCAAGCCTATCTGTCACAGGGTTGTCCGGGCTGGAAGAACCGGCAGGAACCTCAAATTCCTGACCAAACCCTCTTCCACACAATGCCTCCTGAATGGAAGGAACCGAGGCCCGGCAGAGATAGCCCGCTGTCAGGAACCGGCCCTGACGTTTGCGGACAGACAGGGCTGGCCTCGCAGGATGTCAGAGCAGCAAACTGCTGTTCGAGATACTGGGTTTTCACACACTCCCAGCCTGGATGTTTTGCTCTTCAGGTAATTAAACAAGGAAACAGGGCTGATGTGTACGAGTCTGACCCCTGCGCCGCGGCTCCGTGGTTCTGCACATCAACTTCCGCACCAACCACCCCGAGCACCAGCAGAGTCTTCTACTGCCACTCTGCTTCTCCTGACACCAGGCTCTAAAACAAATCCTCCTGGAAATATCTGCAGCGATTCCTTTCCCCACCCCCAACTCGCCCCATTTAAGAAGGGCTAAATTATTTGTTCTGTTCTGCACACTTTGCTGCTTTCTCACAAAAAGAAGGAAAAAATTAAAGAAATGGGTACTTCTGGGTAGCTGTTCTTCAGCCAGCCATTCAAAATATTAAATTTATCAGGGGGAGGGGATGAATAGACAGAAAAATGAGGCAAGGGATTCCCAAAATAATGTTTAGTTTAAGGTCATTACTCAAAATGAAAAAGATTCTGAAAAGTCTTGCCAATTCATCCAACCAACTGCCAGACATTCGCTTATTTAGAAATAAAGTTATTCTGATTTAAGCATTATTGAAGACTCTTTGTCTTACAAGAGGATGTAAATCATAGAAGGAGGCATTACAAAAACAGACCAGTGTTTTCTCTTTTTTTCCAAATTTACAAAATGGGAAAAGGCAGGTGTTACCACCTATACTTGGTGAAAACCCTACACAGGGCTGCTCTGTGACTGACCTAGTTTCTATGCTCTTTAGAGGCTATTTAAACAAAAATGATTTTTAAAAAAGGCAACACATTGCTATTTCTTTCTGAAAAATCCACAGAATAGAATATTCGCTGAAAAGAGAAGAGCTCAGAAGAAAGAGGAGTACAAAAGCATGCCTGCTTGTCTGTGTTCAACACAAAGAACATTAAATGAAAACAACTGGCACGCTGCCAAATTCCTATACAGGCAAAGAGATTCAAATAAATTGATTTCACGCATCACACTGACCTGGGATCAGTGAGCAGTGGTACAATACACTTGCTGCTCCATGTGGGGCAAAGCCCATTAACGTTATCAGAGCCACAATACATACAGGGGGGAAGGAGGAGGGAGGGAGCGGGGAGGGGGCACAAAGAAGGAACCCAAACTCTGCAAACTCAGGGGAAAAAAATCATTTTGGAAAATCATTTTGGAGTGCTTGGTTTCAGTTTACTAATATCATAGCGCAAGAGCTTGTCCTCTGCTCACCTCAAAGGCTTCAAAGATCCGTACTTTCAAATGAAAATAAATACTAGTGTCACACACACCCCCCCCCCCACATTCTACTTTTAACTCAGTTATTCTCTGTAAATTTCCTCCCTTTTTCATCCACTAGCGTTTTATATAGATTATGGGTTATTTTCTTTGTACTTCAAAACCTGGATTCTTGCCCAGGACACTCTTACTGGCTCAGAAAGTAAACTGGAGAAATCGCCCACTGCTCTAAACTTGCCCAAATCAACCTGACCTATGGAGAAAAATGCCTTATTTGCAAGGTAGCAACGAGTAGGGCAGTGGTTCCCTTTGCAGAGTCACCCATACACACTCTCTCAACGCCAGAGAACTCTCTCCAAACTAGCTATTTCAAATTTCACTTTCTGACGAGGTGTGAAGTAACCCATGTGTGCCACGGAGTCTCTGCTTGTCATCCAGGCTTTGGCTTTTATTAAGCTCTCTCACTCTCTAACCAAAGAGCAATGCCAGCGAGCCACAGGTGTGCACCATATGAACACATGAAAACCTGACGGTAAGGACAATTCGCTGTCTATAATACACTTGTTGTTCTCTTTTGCATCTGTGGTATGTTAGAAGGGGGGTTTATTATTTCCATTCCACTCTTTAGGATACACTGGTAAGCAAGCAATTGTTTTGAAGATAAAAAAGGAAAACAAGAAAAGATGTCTTTGAAATAGCAAAACAAAGATGAGGATGCTTGAAAGGGGTCACATCAGCAGAGGCAGTCAGTGCTACTAGAGGCTATTACTTCAAGGAGGCAACACATTCAGAACACCTTTTATTTTGCCTTTTATTCCATTTTGGTTTGAAATAGCAAGCCAAATTTTGGTCACAGCAAAATCCATATTAAGTTAAGCTCTAATAGTATTGGCTTCACCTCAAATCACTCATTCAAATTTAAAAAAAAAAAAAAAAAAAAACCAAACTCCTTGAAAATGTGGAGCTTCTTGAGCCATTTAAGACTAAAATTTTTGAGCATGTGACAAACAAATACATCCAGATGTAGGTACCTTATCCAGTCACCTCAATTCAAGTAAATGTCAAAATGGGAATGCCCAAAGATCTAACAACAGTTCATCCCCACTGATCACTCTCTGACAGTAACAAAGCAGTTTTGGATTCTTCATTACCACAGTGAAAATGATATAGTATCACTGTACCCATGCGATACAGGAACAACGATGAAGAAGAGAGGTAAGGTGCTATTCCCTCCCATTTATGAATACTTCAGTAGTACCATCAGATCATTTGGCCTTATAAAGATGAAGCGAATTTTAGTCATATTAATTCCTTTTCTATAAAAATGAATGGTATTACAAAGCAAGCCCTTCTCCCAAATTTCCATTATCCTGCACGTGCTCTGACAGGAATAAACCACAATAAGCTTCCCATTAGTATGCCAGCACTGCATGCTTCAGGCATGACATCTTTAGTTTTACATTTATTTATTTTTAAAATCCTTTATGAAGACCCATATGGCAAAAGAAACCAACCAACAACCACCTGTACGGGGTACGCTTGCACTTTGAAAAATAGACTGCAGATAGTAAAAAGGAGAATTATTCAGAAGCTGCATACTGCTAAATTAGCAAGCTAAAAACGCAAGAAGAAACCCTGCTAAGATTATTCATTCTCTTCCAATGCTGCCTGAGTACAGGAAGGTCCCAGAGAAGCATTTACTTGTTTTAAATTGAGCTAGGAACTCGAATTAGAATGCAAATTCATTTTTAATAGGATTTAATATTTTGAAAGTATGTTCACACGGGTGGACAAAACCTTGGGCCCAGCCCCTTGCCACAAGGCGATGAGCAGAGACTCTCGCCGGCGCTCTCAGCTGTTCTTCATCTCTCCACACCCCACAGACAGAGCAGCATGAGCCACGGTGTCTCAGGTGGGAAAATAAGTGATACCATCAAGGCTTAGCAACCTTTAAAACTAACCAGAGCATAGCCTAGAGTACTCAGACACTGTTCACCTTATTCTGGTATCATACTCTGTCAAAGTTATGTCAGGTGATATGGTCCAACGCTGAGAAAGGAGGTTATCCAAGTGTGTTGGAAAGCACTTAAAATCAGCTTAGCAGTTTCTTGCCATCCAGACACACCATTTTAGGAGAAAAAATGTAGTTACAGTAAAGACAGGAATAACAGTCATGCATTATCTAGAAATTTTGTCCTACAATAGCAGATTTACTTTTCCAGTTTGGTAAAAATCTTTACACACAAGAAGCAGAAATACCCATTCTCAATATCATCTCAATCAAATTTATCACAGATTCCCAATCCAGTGAGTTTACCAGAGGCCTCCACTAAATTACAAACAAGCATTATGCCAATGTGATTACAACTGTCCCTTAACCTGGTTGCAAATACTGTTCCACCTCACAGTTCAGGAAACTGAACTTCATTATTTCCACAACCCATCCAATAATATTTACATAACATATAAAGAGCAACTATGTCATCAAAACCACAAAAAGAACCCGACAGTTAAAAAATTCACATATACGTATTTAAGATGTTGGAAAAGTCATCACTGATGGGTATTATTGGCATTGATGTACTCTTTCTTAGTGATATTAAAACAAAGACAGCACACCTTCATTGATTTAGACAGACTTTTTGGAGGCTAAAAGTAAAGATTTCTTTTTTAATTACAGTTTACAAGGTAAGGTACAATCATTAAAAATAACTTCTAAAAGGTATGCACATAATAGAATCACATATTTTTCTGTTCCTTACCTTGACAAAATTCAAAGTTCCCTTTTTTCCGGCAGTCACCTATCACTAAACTCAGTGCTCTCCAAGTGTTTCTTTTGACAGATATCATTCTCCACCAATCGCTCTGCTAATTTCCTCTTTCCTTTTCTGACTGGGACAGATATTATGTTCACCAGCTCAGAGATCAATCTTTTCTATTGACAACAACAAATGGGGAAAAAAAAAAAAAAAAAAGCATATATCACAGCCAGTTTGAAGCACCACATCCCTTCATTTGCATTATAACAGTAGTCTTTTAAATAAAAAGGGAAGACAGAAATGTTATCATTCTAAACCAATCAACCACATTTTCATAGCTAATATAAGGCAGCACTTTAAAACTGCATCAATTCTTCGACAAAGGCTGTTTCATAACTTGCTCTGTTAAAAAAGGTGATACACAGAAGGCAACAAACTAACGGCAGCCTATACTATACCTATTAATAAATTCTTTTAAAATGCTTGGTTTTAAATACATTTACATAATGCAAAATATTATATACTTTACCTGGTTCAACAGAAGCTCTAGAGAATCATTTATTAAATGAACACGGTTACTAAAAAGGGAGACCTTCCAATTTAGACACTGCTATACTAAATCTGTACTTGTAAGTCATAACAGCAAACACATTTAGACAAAGAAACGCGGATCAAAAAGCTATTGATATATTTACAAATCATCCTCCCACTTTTGAAAAGACAATTTCCCTCCCACTCCAGCACCTACACAAACTGTTTATTTGGGTTACACAAATACTCTGTCATTTGTATGAGTTTGTGCTGTCAGTTTTTCCAAGACATTAATATGCTTTTCAGGGGTTTATAATTATGTCAAGACAGAAAGGTTTTCAGAGCCAGGCACACACAGTTATGTACATGCTTCAGTCTGCAACCACTACTCAGGTATTTCGGGACATTAAGTTAAGCATGCATTAGGAGCTGCCGCAGCTGCATGCATGAAACCCAGCTCAGCCCTTTCCTGGACTAATCTTTCTGCAAAAAAATGCATCGCCCAAGGGCATTTGCAAAAGAGCACTTGTGTTTGTGCTAGAAATTGCAATCTATCCCACAAACAAGCACCCTTCCCAAATCAAAACAAACCTTCCCAAGTTAAGGTTACAGAACAAAGAAGTTCACCAAAGTCCGTCCTGTCCTTTCCGGTGGCCCACAGTCCTGACAGAAGCCAAAATTCCACTGATTTTAGTGAAAACAAGTGGCAAGGATTGCAGGACTCTACCAGGAATTTGGCAACTGTGGAGCTTTCAGTGTGACACAACTGCCTCTGGTATTTGGAAAATAATCTCCAAAATATGGTTAGGACTCCTCAACTTGTGTACAGTAACTACTTTTCTAAAATTATTTTTATTTAGTATAAAATTCTCAACTTGTCATAATGTTCTTACACAGGCAATAAATTTACCTTTCAGTTGTGCCTTAATATGAACTGTGTACTTTTCAATTGTCCAGACTTTTGCATAACACTTTACGTTTTCATAAATACATACAACATTCTATGAATTGTTGTTATTGTTTCATCTAATTTTTATGGCAATAAACTCATACCACTATCAAAACTGAAAAATCCTTCACTGACCAAGCGGCCCTGTTAATTTCACTGAAATCATTTAAACATTAAGTTTTCTACCAAGTGACAGCAGCACAATCTGGTTGAAATACAGTCTTTCAGTAGAACAATAAATTAACATCATATTTTGGATTCAGAATTACACACAGCAGCCATCTCTAAAGATGTATTCATGTTTTGCTAACCTTCACCAATTTGGCCACTAGAAACAATTATGATCAAATACGTTAAATTATGTAACAAATAACAATTCAATATTTGTGTCTGCTGAATAGCATACTCCTTTTTCATGGCTGGTGAAAGACTTAAAATGTAAAAAAATTCTGACTCCAAAAAAAAAGTACCCATCTGTCATCCACTTTACAATGAAGACATCACTTCAACTTACTACTCTTTCTTTGTTTCAGACCCATGTTCATTTTTTCTATATGCCACGTTTTCAGAAGTGATGGATGCATTCTGCTATACCCATTCTACACTAATCTTCTTTCTTAAATATATTTTTGCTTCCTGAATTGTAAACTGCTGCTGTTGTTCAAATGTACACACAAAATTGTCCAGTATCTGAACTTCACTGAAAGCAGAATGCCTCAAACAATTTGTAGTCTTACAAGAGTGTTATAAAAAAGGATCAACATGTTGTATTACCATGGAAATTTTGAAAAACATACTTTCCCAAACAAATATTACTTTTTCTCAATGGTATGAAGTAATGAAAACCACATGTGTAAATCTGCGATCCGTGCAGTAGTTCAAGCTGCAGCTAATAGAAAATACAGAGAGTGAACTCTGCCATATAAAGGATTCTTGTTACAGAAATATAATGTGAAAACCAGATGCAGACAGAAAACCTTAATCACAGATGGGAATGTAATCACTGGCATACAGAATACTTTTTTGATCAATCTCAACCATATGAGAAATGTATTTATTTTCTAAGGAATGCAATAACTCTAGAGAGTCTTCTATTTGAATTCAGTTAACCTCATATTCACAGTGCTTTTATCTTATATGTGGAGAGAAGGGGGATAAAACCCGAGCCAAGATTTTTAGAAGAGCCATTGGCTCTGGCAAATCATTCTTGTATCAGCTTATCTTTCAAGGAATTAATAGGATGTAAAGACTACAAATATGAGGATCAGCCTCAAAAGAAATCATCCATTATTGTACTTCCTAGTTACCGCCAGAAATCCCTTCATCACCTAGGCACTTCTCCACTTAAATTTTTCCTTTAATATGTGGTTCTTCAGAAATACAACACTAAGAGCAGCACACCGCCACAAAGTTCTGCAACTCAGAACCTGAGCAAAGAAACTCCCTTTATAAAAGCTGAAGAGTAATCAGTTTAAAACTAAGTTTACTCAGGGCTTCCTTCTAACTGCTGGAAGTCCCTTCAACTGTCCTCCACCCACACAGCTCCTGGGGGTCAGCAGGAAACTAAGGACCACAGCACACCACAGCTATTCAGATACATCAAATGTCTAAACAGCAGACTGCCTTCTACCAGCTATCCAGACCAAGGCAGGACCAAGATAAGAGTTTTCATTGCTGGTGACATTTATGCTCAACTTTTAAGAAACAGAAGCACCACAGCAGTATTAAATGCATCACCTAAAACATGGACTGACTATTACATCGAACTGCAATATACTAAAAGAAAAAAACAAAAACAAACGCCCAACCAAAACCAAAAAACCCAACTTGTGCCAGAAAATAAAACTTAAGAAGGAAGAGGCATTCAGAGATGACAAGCCTCCAGCCTCTCGGTACCAGCAGTGGCTGGCAGTTTACTTCCTGACAGTCCCTGATCCCTGCTGCACCCACCTCCTGGAGATACCTAGTCTACCCAAGAATAAACAGCACTGCCTGATTGTCACAGTTCACAACCAAGCTTATTAAGGTAACCTAAAGTTGGTACTAATTTATTGTAATAGTACTAAATAACATAAACCACAATGACTTGGTAGCTGTTACACAGGCAGGGAGAAGGAGCAACAAAAGCCTTTGATAGGTACAGGGTAGGCAGATTCTCCTCTCTCTTGCTCTCTTAGAGCCTTTAAGTCCCATTACCACCATCTCATTTTAAGTATCTGCAGTTAAGAGAACACAGTCACTTCACTACCCTAACACAAGATTCCTGGCAATGGCTCATCACAGGTGGTTCATCAGATTAATTCTGCTGAAGTTCCTGTAAAGGTGCTTCCTTAATTGAATGCCTGTAATGCTAGGTGAAATTTGAAGTTCATAACTTGTTTTCTCCCTCACATGCTGGACATGTGACAAGAGGGCATGGGCTTAAGCTCTGCCAGCAGAGGTTTAGGTTGGATATTAGAAAGAAGTTCTTTACAGAGAGTGATCAGGCATTGGAATGGCCTGCCCAGACAGGTGGTGGATTCACCGTCCCTGGAGGTTTTTATGACGAGGCTGGATGTGGCACTGAGTGCCATGATCTAGTAATCACAGTGGGGTTGGATCAAGGGTTGGACTTGATGACCTCGGAGGTCTCTTCCAACCCAGTTGATTCTATGATTCTACGTTAACAAGTACCAAACCATCTGATGAAAATACTTTGATTCCACCACTGACACAAAAGGGTTTTTAAGCATCTTGTCTCTTCTGCCATTTAACTTTAAATTTTTGAGACTGCAGCACTGATGTTGAATGTTGAAATCAACATTTAACACTTAAGTAATATGGGCTGAATACCCTTGTCTTATTTCTAAATAAGCATGCCTAAATTAATAATAAACTTTGGCCAGATATATATTTTCATTTGCATGTTTTTCATATAGCATCATCATCATGTGTGCAGAGTGCTAAAAATGGAGTGAAATCTTCCAGCTGTAAAACAGTTCCACGTGACAAAACAGAGAGGGATTCTGAAAACTCCTGCTTCGTGTCATGTGCAAGTGTGTATGACTCTGTCTTTTTTTTTTTTTTTTTCCTCTTCTCTCATCTAATTTCATCTGTGAGAGACTGTCCCTAGAGGACAAGAGAAGAGAGACCCAATTATATCGAGCGGTTGGTTTCTCCAAAATGAAGGCATCTGTTCCATGCCAACGACTTCCACATGGAAGAAAAACAGAACTTTGAAGGCATCTGTGTTCATGGTTGACAGTCGCAGATCTTAGGGTCTACTGTAATTGCCCAGCTGCAAATGTGATTTGGTTGCTGCTGTTGTCAGCTGATCTCCTTGCACTGAAAAGGGAGCTTAAATAGCAAATAGCTGGATAAAAATTAGATATTCTTCCACAATACTGACACCTTTTCCCTTCTGAAGGAGGCATTTTTCCTGGTACAATGGGTTTGATGGAAGTAAATTTTGAAGTGGTTTTTAAACTAACATTTTACAAAATATTCTGCTTTTAAATGCTACTCTTTAAATAATGCACCAGTCCAAGCACAACGTATTTATCTGTTAGTACCTCAGGCTGGTATTTTGTAAGAGTGATTCAGAAACCAGGATGATTCACCAGCCACATAATCCTGCAGCACACCTTCTTTAGGCAAGTAGTCTCAGTAAAACCAAGAGCACACCTCAGCTCAGAGTTTTCACCCCAAATGCATATGGCACATAAATAAGTAGTATGATATTTATTATTCAACTCAAGTCACTTCCAACATGAATGGATACTTTCCAAAAGACACTTCAAAGAAACATTACTGGTAGTTCAAAACCTGGCTTACAGCACTGGGTGTGACACTTGCAGTGAGATACTCAGTAACCTTCACTGCTAAAAAAAAAAATCAAGCAAGCTGTTAAGGAGAAGCTCATCCAAAGTAGCAAGACCCCACCTGATTTTCAAAAGCACGGCACTGAGTGCCATTTAGGGATCCCAGACTATTCCTGTTGCAGTTGCAACAAAGACAATTAAAACTGGCCTAAGTAGAAAATGCACTTTACATTCCTTAACCACGACTCACCAGATAAAAATGGACTATAGATTCCAGAAATACTTCATGCACCTCGGGAGTTTTAGTAGTTTTCTTACCTAGGATTTGTATCAACAACTTTAAAGAAGGAATAAAATGTATTATAGGGAAATACTTTTTTGGTTTTTTTTAATAGAATTTTTTGTTGTTCTGCTGGATTCCAGCTGCAGTCCCAGACACACTCTGCAGCAACAGGCATTCAGCCCTCCCAGCCAGGTAGCCACACAGCTTAGGAAGGATGGTAAGGATTCCCAGGCAGTTTCCCTTGACTGGCACATACCTCAAATCATTATGAATGCCTGAAGTAGTGAACCTGGAGGGACACAACAGACCTGACACTTCCTGAACACTTCTAAATTACCTCCAGGAAGGACAAGAGTTGGGAGCGAGGACAATTAACACAGCCACCTGCTTCCTGTGACCTCCTAGGGGGCAGACACAGCCACTGATGATTTGCTCTGGCAATGTCACTGAGGTCCTGCCCATCCTTCTCTTCCCAGAGAAGTTATGGGATAATAAAAACAATAGTGGCCAATAATAGCTCTGTAAGAGATGGTCAAATTTAGGCCTGGACTTACAAAAAACCAAAGAAATTTAACATCAAAACCTGCTCACATAAAGAGGATGGGACAAATAAATCTCAGAATGTGAAAGGAAAATTCTACATTGATTCCCTCCTTAAAACTGCTGTAGCTGTTATTTACTGTAGCTGTGCACTTCTCTGGAAAATCTGGAGCAGGCAGCTGGCTTAAACACAGTTTAAAACAGCTCTTGGGATACATAAGTTGAGAAGAATCCTGGCCCCACGGGCTCAACAGAAATCTCTGAGAGTATTATTAAGGAAGCAATAGGCTTTCTCTCTCCTCTATATGGAAGTCTCATCAGGTAAGTCTGTGATTTACAATTCAAAAAGAATGCCTTCTTTACATTAAGACCTGAATTAGCCCACTTTATTAGGGACATATCTGAATCTAAGTCTCAGAATCAATCCAACAAAGTATTGTCAAGATCACAAATGTGAGATGGGAGCACAGACAGCTTGACGGTCCCGACCACCACAATGGCATTTAAAGAAACACTGATCTTCAATGAGAATTGGGCATGTGAATACCATGAAAATTCTCAGCTCCAGTATTTTAATGCAATGTTTATAAGCTCTGCTGATCCACAGAGTTGCATTAATTTATCATGGTGCACATAAATGCATATAACATTCAGAAACTATGCTAAGCTATTCGGTTCAGTAGGATGTTCACACCTGCAGCATGCTTTTATACAGGTTGCAGCCTGCCTTTCCAGCATTAAGTGGTTTGCCATCAAGCTTTAAAAAATAATAAATAGCACAGTCATGACACAGCTTTTGCTTAATGGTTCCTAGAACTCAGTGACTTCACTCACTAAAACACTTTCTATAACATTACCCTTAAATACTTTTAGCAATGTCACCATTAAAATAAAATAAAATATCACCCTAGCACTACCATCCATTGATGGCAAACCTGCAGATGCCATTATCGCAACATTTGTTGGCAGCTTTGTCTGGCACCCTTAGGCTTTAATGGCTCTGGCAAAAAAAACCACCTGGATGTCACTGAAAACACTTCTTTGGAGCACTCTTCCCAAATATCCTTTGCAGCAGTATCATTCAGTATCCTTTGCTGCACCCTAATCATCTCATTTTCTGGCAATAGTCTCACCCGTCCTCGCTGTCAAAGCCTTAGCTGTCAAAGCCTGAGCCGGTCTGGGGGAGTTCTCTTCCTGAACTTGTCTAATGCACATGTGATTCAATAGTACAATGAATATTCCAAGAGGATTTTGAGACAATATCTTTGCTGCTCAGGTTGGGTGTTCACTCATATCCCAGCTTTAAAATTCATTCTATTATATCCTAGTAACTCAACATGACCAAACCAATGGCCAGCAAAACACATGTGCTTTGATGTAATTTGATGCTTCATTAGAGAGTTGGTTAAACCTTGTGGCTATCAGGCGGCCACACAAATTTACTCAATGTGCCACACAAGCTGTCATGACAGCATGCAGAACCAGTATCCTGATCCTGCCATTACAAAAACAATTGAAATGAAAGCCAGAAAATGTATTCTGAAAATAAGAAATTATGGAAAAAAGTGGTGACATGGGGGTTGAACCAGGGTTTTTTGCCCAAGCTCCTTAAAATGACACCTGGGCCAGAACCATAAAGGGTACCTGTGTGGTTACCACCAGGAACCAAAAACTGTAGAGAGTAGGTCTCCAAATAAAAGGCACCACAAAAATGGCTAGTGGTAATGCTTACTACTTAGGCAAACTGCATCTTAACGCCCAACATGGCAGACGCACACAAGCCTCCTGGAGCTTCAGACGTAACTACAGTCTAGTACAATCTGTAACGGTCATACAAGAATCACCCCAGGCGCTTCTCAAAATTCCTGAGGTTTACTCTCTCTGTATCAACTTGGCCTTTGATAAATGATACCTTTTTTATTACACACCACTGCCTGCCACCATGTGCATATTAATTCCACTCCACTAGGTGGAGTCTTCTGTCTTTCCAGACTGCAACCTAATTTCCAAAAGAACATATTATCTCTTCTCCATGAACTTTACGTATTTACTTTACTGTAAGCACTAGAGTCTACCACTCTTGATAGATATGAAAGTGGCAATGAATCAAATGCCTTCTGAAATGATTGAAGAAATCATGAATTATCCCATGAAGATCCCACATCAGCATATTGCAATATGACATCATTCAGGAACACTGTAGCTGTACAGTTCTGTAACACAACTGTATTTTTACGAATACTACATTCAATAAATAATACTGAGTAAAAAAGGTATCCCTTAAATAAGTCACCGCATCACACATGTCCAAAAACTATATACAAACAAAACTAAGTTGCAGAACTTTTATTAGATTCTTTGTGTGCATTCTGAAATATTTTGAATATCTAAGATGTCCTTCCTTTCCAGGCATCCCAAACTGTGTTACAGAAAATGAGAGAGAATATTAAGGTATTTCTTTCCATATTCACATTTCCATTCACAATCACTGGCATTAAATATGGCAATTATTCACTAGGAACAGCAAAACTCCACACAGCATTTTTGGCAAAGACTAAGAAAAACAGAGCACTCCCATGAATGCGTTCAGAACACTTAGATAAGGAAATCTGGATACCTTGCATCCAGCAATAATCTTTCTTTTGGGGCTGGACTCCACCCCAACCTCTGCAAAAAGTACCAGAAAATCCCATGACCAGACCAAAAAGCGCCTTGATTTAAAAACTCTTCAGGTAGACAAGTATCTCCACAGTATCTCTGAGACAGAGCATTTGCTCAGCAATACTGGCGAGCAGAAAGCCCCACGCAGGCACCGAGCAAAACGCAAGGCTCCCGAGGCTCCGCCAACCCCGGGTCAGCCGAGGTAGGGCCTCCTCAGCACGGCTCCTGCTGTTGGCAGATATCACGAGCTATTTAAGGCTACAGACATTTTGCCCCAATCGGCCATGTTTTCTGTAATATTTACTTCTCATACATATGTCTATAACTATGTATACATCCCACAGAAGGTGAGGTTTAACAGGGTTAGCTTTGTTGGGGAAAAGAAGGTTTGGAGGAAAGGAAACAACTTTCATGTTGAGAAGATTTGAATCTAGTGACTGTCACGGGATGTAAACACTCTTCTGGGGAGGGAGGCTTTTTGTTATGTTTCAGGAGTACACAGAGTTTTGGATAAAATCTGTATAAATAATTATCTCTCTGTCATTCAACATAAATTTATGCACATGTGTGCATAAATTGTCCCAGAATACAAACTATAAAGTAGACATGCCACAGACTTCTAGGCAACCTACCACAAGCACAAATCTCACACAAAATCCGTTCTATATTTAAATTTTAGTTTATTGAATTTTAATTACTTTTGATCTTAGATCACTTTGAGAAAAATCCGCCCAAGGTCAAAAGCTTACAAATTCAACTGCAAAACCAAACCAAAGCATCAGCAAGGCAATTTCCCATACAGACACCTACAAAAAAAAAAAAAAAAAAAAAGAGTTCCTGACTACTAGATTAGATTAAAATCCAACAGCTAAAATCCATTCTAATATTAAAAACGGATAATTCTCTATGTTGAAACAAAGCAATAAAAGCTCTCATTCTATTATGTACATTTCCTCATGTTATGTACACAGGGCTCCATAGATGTAGCAGTGAATTGTCAGTTCTTCATTTAGACCCTTATTTACAAAATTAACAAACACAGACCCTTTCCATGAGGTTGCTGATAGTTTGTTAGGGGGGTTGTTGTTTTGTTTTGTTTTGAATAAAAAAGCAATAATGTTATTTTCTCCAGAGATGCCTGTGACAGAAAATGTATGCTCTACAAATACTATGCTTTCAGGTCATAAAACTCACTTGGATTAGCAGCTCCACAGCAGTGAATATTTTTGTATATATGTATTCAAATCTAATTCAATCATTTCATTTACCATGCAAAAAGTTACTGCAAAATCCCCCCTAAATTAAATGTCCTTGATTGGCCTAAACTTAAGATTTGCAGCTATATTAGGAATGAAACAAGTCAAAGAATGTTGTCATACTCTGAACATCCTTTACTTCCACAAGGTCCTCAGCGGTAAGTAAAGCTGTATAGTTGCTATGGGAAAATAGCCACCATTTTAAGACACAGTCATAGTTTATTAATAAAATTATTTTAAATATATGAGTTAAATCCTTTTACCAATATAGTGACATTCAGCTATCCAGTGTCATTTTTCCAGTCCAAATAGATATGGTCCTAATTGTATAATGCCATTTTATCCGCTGAAGATAAAAGTGCCGATAAATAAAAATGCACATTAGGCAGGAGATTTTTCAGAATAGGTTTTTTTTTTCCCAAATAACCCACTTGCATTAACAAAAGATTGCAATGGCTTCCAAATTATAGGGTGTTATTTTTAGTGGAAGTAGTTCAATATTCATATTGGAGCAGATGTAGCAGTTTAACAAAACAGCTCTTCAAATCCTGCACAAATTGAAAACAGGAAAACTGATTGCATTTTCTCTTATCACTTTCCTTTTCTGAATTGACACTTTTGGCCTTCTGAAAATTTACACATGGCTTTCATCTCAACAGCACCTGCTGATCAAACAGAAACCTAACATTTTCAGGAAAATGGTATAAAGGGCTAGTTTTTACCGTCTTAAAGGGCATCAGCAGTCCACTCAATGGCAACAGTTGTGGAGTAGATGGCACACTCAGAATACATTTTATATTTTCATTCCACTTTTAAAAATTAGTTAAATCACTAGTGGCTCCTCTGTATTTGCTCTTTGTCTCCTTCAAAATAATTTCAATCTCTATCTCTGCCTTACCCTGACGGGCTTCATTCTACAGTCAGCTAGATTTTAAAGATGAACAGAAAGCCTTTGAAATACTAGACACGCTGCATGTTCTGCAGACAGTGGGTCTTCTTTATAAATGCACTTATATACAAACATATAAATTGATATATACAATTATGCATACAAATGCCCATACTGCACAGACATTTCTTTTTGTGGCGCTTACGCTAAGGAAAAAAATGTGTATATATATATCATTCCGCTATAGTCTCACTGTATTAAATCCTCTGAGCATTGTTGATGTTGAGGAGAGAGAAACTCAAAGACCACTTATTTATTTTAAAGTTTTTCTTTGTTTCCTTTGCAATCTTCAGACTGGGAGAAGGTCTAGCAGATGCTCTGGAACTTCAGCATCAAGACTGGGCTGAGATGCTGCCATTGATGCACATGGCGAGCATGCAAACAGCACAACCAGAAACCCTTGGGCTCCTGCAAAAGTTAAAGGTATCAAGTCACGTATATAAAAAATGAAATATACCTTTTTATCCTGTCTGCTTCTGAGCCTGTAAACTCTGAAGAGCAGCAGCAGGTAAGCAGGACCATCTTCCCTTGTACATAATTCTAGGTGTAATTAAAGATACTCCTGAAACCTGCTATGTGTCAGGTTCTTAACTGATAGAGCCTTAACCCCTCTGAAGTACTCTGCTGCCATCCATTACCATTCTGCTTCAGTGATAAGGTAACCTGAAGGCAGAGATGACATACAGTAATATATGTGCCACTCCAGACAGTTGGTTCATGAATTTCAGTGTTTCATCATGCTCACTGAGGCAATCGCAAACCTGAAATGTCAATATGTTCAGTCAATGGAAGTAAAATAATGGGGCTCTATTGTCTTACCCTATCGATCTGCTGCTGTCAACAAGAATACATGCCCCCCTGGCTTTAAACAAATTTTAATTAGGCTTTTAGTTACCGGATCGTATCTATATATCTGTCTGCACAAACACTTGACAAAGTGAAACGGCAATATAAATATTTCAAACTTTTAAATATAAAGGTAATTGTTAAATGTTGCTTTAAGATATGACCACTGATAAAGCCGTTTGCTAAAGCGGCATGCGTGCACACACTTAGCATGCAAGTCATCTTAATCTAGGAGAGAACTTAGAAAGCACCACCAAAAGTCCGTCCAAAACAACAGAAAAGTCCCCGTCCTTCCCCTCCCCCCCACCAACAAAAAAAAAAAAAAAAAAAAAAAAAAGAGCAAAGAGGCCACTTTTTCTTCCTAAAGCCCGCTGTCATCCTCTGCGGCGATTTTGTAAGCCAGGAGCATTCACTGAAACCAGCCGGTGAGTGAGCGACGGGAGCCCGGCAGTGACAGCCCCGCCGCTATCAGCGCCCCACGGCCCCGCCGCCACCCCAGCCGGGGCTCCCCCTCCTCGTCCCGTGAAACACCCACGCAAGCCGCTCTCCATCCCCGTCCCCCCCGTCTCCCCCCCCCCCCGAGCTGTGTTTAAAGTGGAGTCCCTCAGTCCCCTATTGTTCTGCGGCCACCTTCTCCCTCCTCTCAGCGCTGCCCGGGGATGGGGGGAGGCAGCACAACAAAAGGCAGATCCCCTCTCCCCACCGGCTAATCTCTGCCCGTAAATCCCCCGCCCGCTCCGGGGGGAGATAATAAGTGGTTACATCTTCACTTCTCCCCGCGCCCATCGACGTGTGCAGCGCCGAGGGAGCCGGGCCGGGCGGCTTGAGGAGGCGAGGAGTGTCCCCCATCCCGCCTCTCCGCCTCTCCCGCCCGCGGGTGGAGATTTTACCTTCCGGCGGCGGGAGGGAGGAGGAGGCGCCGGCGCGGCCCGGGCTTTGTGCGCCTCAAGCGCCTCGCAGCTTATCTGCGGCGCAAGGACGGAGCATCGCGCCTCCGCGGCCCCGCCAGCGCGGGGGGAGCGGGACGGCGGCGTGCATCGGGGCGATTACGGTATCAGCGCGGCCCAGATGGCGGCCCGAGGATGTGCGAGGCAGCGGGGCCGGGGCTGGCGCGGCGCGGGGTCCCCGGGGAGGCCGCGCCCGACACGAGGAGAGGCGCCACCTCCGCGCCGCCCACCGGGGGAGAAGGCGGCGGCGCTCGGGGTGCCCAGGTCTGTGCGTGTGCCTGACCTCTGACAGGCGTTCGGCCCGGCTCTGGCCCTGCAAGTTACTCCGACACCTTTCTGGGATAAGGAAGCTGCCAGAGACGCAGGGACGCGCAGCTCTGGCTCCCCCGGGCTCCCCTGTCCGAGGTCGCTTCCAGTCCCACCAAGACGATGTTCCCTTTGGTTGCTTTCAGCCCGGTTCCCACCTCACAGACCGCACCTACGGGAGCATGACGGCTCCCGGCCCAGAAATTCCCAGAGCAGTCAGGGAATGTCCCCCTCTCCCAGTTTGGCCAAGTCCCGACCTAACTCAACCTGCTCGGCCTCGCCAGTGGCGTGAAAGACTGAACATAGCCCTGCCGCTACAAAGCGGTCGTACCATTCACCAGAGGATGAGCGGCAAGCCGGAGCAGGTCCCTACACTTCACAACTCAGGTTCTGAGAAAATACAGGGGCTATTTTGTCGGGATTTATCAAAGAGCACAGAGTTAGCACAAGGTACCGGGAAAGGAGGCAGCAAAGGAGCCCGGCTTGACTACCAAGAACACAGCTAGCCAGCAGAATTGGTTATGCCGGCACAAGGCTGCCAAGCGAACTCTGTGCACTCGGGTTTTAAAGTTTTTAAAACGTTTCTCCCGAGGAATCAACACTTATTTGTAAAGGAAACGCATTTCCATTGTGCATCTGCGAAGGAGCACCGCACAGACTGGGATGAGGACAATGACAGCATGCTGGAGTGAGACTGGTATTGTTCAGTGCAGAACTCCTTCCAAAATCGCTCGTCCAAGATAGCATTTTTTTTCCACAAGAAAAGAAATAAAGGGAATTTGACACATAATACAAAGTGAAAACCAGAACCTAGATGGGGGAAGGGCATGTGTGTGAAAATCGTGTCACTGCAATGAATGTCAGATAAAAAGGGGTCTGTCACAAATCCTCCACTAATCCAATAATGTGAAAACCTCTTGGTATCACTGAGTTGTAGCACAACGTAATTTTTTTTTATTATTATTTTTCATAAACCACAGTATATGTTTAGCCTTGGAAAGAAAGCAATTGGGCAAATGTTCCTATCACAAAAACGGTACTTTGATTTTTCAATAAAGGCAAACTGATTTTCACATGTCAAAAATTTACTACGCATTCCTCAGCCAGTATTTTTACCCTGAAGAAGGGCCACTTCTCCCTCAACTTCCTCCAGTTGTCAGTTGTGTGACAACCATATTTAGAGGTAGTAAGACAGGTCATATAACAAAAGTTAGTCAACCTGTTCGAAATCTTATGTCCTAAACTTTATGGTATGTTCTATGCATTTCTAAATAAAAGTCATTAATTCAACCTGCAACATTAACACAGAGCTTTCTCTCTGCATATGTTCTTTCAAACTATTATACACAAATGAGAGACTGTTCTTTTTTGATATTTCTGTTACAGAGCTTTTCCTTGAAATACATACGTATCTTTCCATAAACTAATTTAGGATCAGTCAGATTCTCGTCTCACAGGGCCACCATGTGCATCTAATATCTATGATGGCCATAGTTTTGTTACTCAAATCACAGTTCTCTAAAGAAAAACTAATCCAGGATCCTTTCTAATGTAAGCAGTTTGCTGCGAAAACATTCACATTTAAGAATAAAACAATGTGCGTTAATAAAATAAATACAATCAGAGTACAAATGTGTAACAGAAGTGGCATTCCATAAGCACAGCTGTCTGAAAGTCCAAGCTGCAGGCTAGAAATCTTAATTTCAACTGACTCTCTCATAATAATGGGTTACCTTCCTCTAAAGCATAAAGTCCATCTGCCCCAGGCAGATAAGTTTTGAAGCATTAAAACAGATAAAAATCTAACATTTTCTTTCTTGCATTGAATATGTGAATTCTAGTGTGCTATAATGTGAGAATTCCAACATATGACCATTGTGGCATAATATCTCATAGCTCAGCTTGTCATTACTTCAGTTGTAATTCTTATGTTAATTATGTTCATAATTACTATAAACAGATGTGGTAGAAATTCACGTGACCTTTTACTGCAGAATGCATTTCTCACTCTTTCCACTTTATTGTAGTAATATAATGTTAAACCAGAGGAAAGTATTTCTGACACAGACTCTGCATGTATGTGTGTACATATTTAACACGAAACCATTTCTACCTCATATTTCAGCCAAAGGACCACCTACCTGACAGTATATTGACATGAAAGTGATCATAACTCAAAAGTCTATCCTGAAACATACCCCTAAAGGACTGTGCTTACAGTGAAGCTTTTTGATTAAGCCTAGCTAGAGCCATCACTGAAGCCTAGGACTTAAATGGAGCACTGCATTTTTATTCAGCACTTTTGTTAATGCAGCAGTATCCTGCTTTACAACTACAAGTACATAACAGCCATACAGCAATTTATTTTACTCATAGACCAACCATCACCGTCTGTACACAAAACACATTTACAATAAAATCACTATGGATTTCATTAAGAGAGAGCCTGCTCGAATTTCATTTCTTTGGACCTAATCTATAATTAGTGTGGACAGACAGGTGCAAACCCTTCTCCCCTACAGATGGCTACTGGAAATGGTGCAAAATAGCTCCTTCTGTTTAAACAACACACAGATAACCTGCTCTGCTCTTATCACTTACAATTACCTCCATTATACTGAACTAATGTTTACCTTAATAAAATGTCCACTGTTCTCTAAACGTTATTTGGAAACTTTCATATCAATGGCAGAAAAAAAAAAATGAAGATGGAAGTCAATGTCTGTCAGATGAAAACTGGAGGTGGGGGGACAGGAAATAAGGCTTTTAAAGAGCAAGATATTTTGACTTTGATTTTACATCTGCTGATCATTTTTCTTTATCCACAAAACCACATAGTATAGTACTTCATGATGTATTTATGCAACCATATATTCATCAAGTTTATAATAAATAAGAACATAACTGCATTTTTAAAGCAGTTTTTTAAAAAGGTACATCTATGAGGAAAACCAAGACCCTTTACATTAAAAATTAGTTTTTTAAACTAATTCTTTAAGATCTTTCACTTGAAAAGACATGAAGGCAATGTAATCTGGAAGCCAGTGTTTTAAGAATTTACACTCTCATTACTTATGCTCAATTCAGTGTCAGTTTCAACTTTTTAAATTTTATAGGTTGCTTTTAAAGACTATATGAAAAAGAGCAGGTTGCTACTAACTAAATGGATCAAAGTTTTTAATGTACTCAGATTAAAAATAATTATCTTTTCACATTTCTTTAGCCAAGCCATGAGAAGTAACCCCTTTAGAACACCAAATTCACGTTTTATTTCAGCTACTAAGTCTTCCTGATATCCGCATGACAACTTAAGTTTCCACAGAACAAAGAACAAGATCTTCTCCTCCCCCCATTTAAAAAATCTGAAGCTCCTGCAATACCAACATACTAATATCCTTATTCAATTAGCTAAAGATTTAACAGTAATGGACTGTGGCAAGTGGATTTGAAAGATGAAAATGACAATAATGACAATTGCAAGCCCTTTCTCCCATCCCCAATGCAAATACTGCAGATGCCTATTTCACCCAAAGCGTCTGGCAATGAGGAGTTTGCAGCCTGCACAGAACCTCAGTGAGGCGAGCTTTGCATTCAACGCCTGTCGTCTGAAGTTCATTTCAGAGAAGTGAGAAACAGGATTTGACAGGGAAGAATGTCTTGAACTGACCAGCCACTGACCAGCACTCCAGGTGGAGCTATTTTTCTCCCCCTTTATTCTATAAACAATACTCCCAGTATAAAACTTCATGTGCGCGCAGGCATACATAGTGTTAAGCGTACACAGATGAGAGACATCGTGTGATGTTTTACTGGTCCATTATTTAGGCACGAAACAAGTTAATGTTAAGGTGGTCAAGAATGGTAGAAGGCAATGTTTTACTTAAAAAGATTTTGGAAACTATTTAAAAGCTCAAAGCCTTTGAAGAAAAACAACTTGTGCAGCAGTTGCCAGGAAGCAGTGACCTAACACTGCTGTCTGCATTCCATTACAAACAGAATGGTTCTTGTCTCCCTCCAGCATGCTCACGGCTTGGGAACCAGCCTCTCACCCTTCTCTGCGAGCGCAGAACCGAAGGAAGAAGTCCTGCCATCATCTCCTCTATGCCTTGCCTGGCTCCAGTTTGCCAGAGACACCAACGGTTTTAAGGGTGGGCTGGGTTTTTAGTGGAGTTCAGTGTTTTCTTGCGCTGCTGTGTGGTCGAGTTCCCCATAACAGCGAAGAAAAATAACTCATTAATTGAAAGTAGTAGCAATTATACTGAACAGTGAGATATGATGAAACTGGCCATCGAAAAGTTATTATCAAACAGTTTAAGTTCCTAATTAAAAACCTTTACAGCAAATCTGCAGTGAGTCTCACACCTAACAAAGCCTTTGCCAACTTTGTATCTTCATAGACTATACAGTTATGAATAAGCCATAAGCAGGTCTTCTACCTATTATTCTTCCTATTGATTGGGAGCCAGAGAAACACCTAGTGCTAAAACCAGAATGCAAAAACAAGATAGACTAACTTTTTTAACATTCAGCAGAGCTAAAGGAAATTCCCTGATCATATTGGATTTCCTAAGGAAATCAGCCCAGAATAAACTGAATGAGGTTTTCAGACTTCCCATGGAAAGGTCAAGCATTACCTTTAACAACCATTGGAAACCAGCTTCAATCCTCTGTCTATCCAGGTTCGCTAAACCGTTAGCAGAAAAGCAGAACAGAAAACCTGGATAACAGAATTCAACTTAAAAATGTCTTTCCTATCTTGCCTCAAACTGCACTTAATGAAGTTGCGTATTTAAACTTTCCATTGCATCTGTCAGGATGCAGAAATGAAGATGGAAACGTAAGGCTTCAAGAGTGTAGCTAAATAAATTATATTCACCCTTAGCCCTAACATACTGTGTTTACAAATACAATAATTATGTTTCTAGCTACATGTCAAAGGCAAATAATTTCTAAGTCCTTCAAAAGGCATGCAAGCATTACTGTAAGTAGGAAATAAGTCAGAACAGATTAGTAGACCAAAAATGGGGAGGGGAAAAAAAAATCCTGCTTTGGTCAGCAACTCGGACCACCATCAGGGGATAAATCAATTTGCAGCAGCTGTGGACAGCCATTTAAGTCTGGGGCCTGAACAGATTAATTAGGAGAAGCGATGTTAAAAGTTAAAGGGGTCAGCGTTACATTAAGCACACCAGTATTTGCTGGAGCAAACGCTTGGCTGTACATACCAAGACTCAGAAGACATCTTTGCAGTTAGCCAGGGCTTTGGCAATAGCCAAGCGTTTGGCACTTGCTGCTTTCCCAGGCACAGCACGGCAGCTACCGCAGGCTCCTTTTAAGAGGTCTATACCCATCCTTGCCCAGCCCCTGCCGCGTCGTGCCATGCCCGTCACCGCGTCCTGCTCTGCCCGCGCAGGCAGGCGCAGCCGTGCACGCCGCACCTTGGGGCCGCACCGCCGAGAGAAGGCAGGCGCTTCCCGCCCGGCTGCCGTTGGCAGTGGAGAACTTAGGCAGCTTTTTCGGGCAGACTTGCTGCCTCGAACTCAGCAGACCGCAGCCCGCTCCCGAGCCATCCGCGGGCGGGAGCTGCCGGCTCAAGGCGTCACGGCCGGGCGGCTGCGAGAGACGGATCCCCTCTCCGTGCCGTGATTTAGGGCACGGCAGAGGTAGGAGAGGGTGACAGGCAGAGCCTGCTGCGGACCAGGAGATGGAGGGCTACTCTACCAGAGAAATCCGAGCGGCTTCGAGGCGGCTGTTCCCCACCGCGGAGATGGCAGGGAGCCCCCGGCTGCAGCCGGGCAGGGCGGTCCCGCCGCGCCCGGCTCCGGCTGCAACTTGGGGGGCAGGAGAGGGAGGCTGCCTCAGCGCCTCGTACCTTTACCCTCCCTCCTTTAAACTTATCAGTGAACTGAAGGAAGTAACATTTTAGATCCCGGTTGAAGCAGAGGCGATTTAAGAGCTGCGTCTGATTAGTTACTTTCGGTTTCTCTCTAACATTTAGGAGAGCAGAGTACAGGAACGACAGATATTTCTATATAAATTAACTCTGCAAGGGAATGACGGGTGCTCCTCCTAGGGCGGCAAATCCTACCCTATCCCAAACCCAGTTTCTCAACTTTGACACTAACAAAAGGACTCGAACTCGCCAAAAGTCAAAGGCTCGTCTAAATGGCCCTGATTTTGGTTTTCATCCTTCCAATCTCCCTTATCGACGGTCTCTTACGAATTTATAGAATCGAACCATTCAGCTCAATCATACAAGATGACACAGTTACATTTTATTGCAGTTCTGGAAATGCAATCTCTAACGTTATCCTGTCGTTTCAGGAAATGAGATACTTGCAAGATCGCGGTGCTGCTAAAGGCGACGTGTACCACCTGAAATATTTCTTGCAAAATAGCCCCAAGTAATGTTACCAGTGCTGCATAAATCTGTGATTGCAGTGAAACAAACAAGCGAAACAAAACAATCCCATCAGAAATATTTCAGGCGCTCCGACTCTCATTGGGCCGGAGATAAGGTCTGGAGAGAGCGGAGACAGGAAAAAAAGGGCAAGCCCTAAATCCAGACAGAAATCTAACGCTATTGAATAATATGTGCCTGGGAGAGTTATTTGCTGCAAAACTCTGTTATTTGGTTTCTGAGCTCTTGAGCAATATCCGGGGTGCTAGTTTGTGAGCCGGGGACAGAGCGTGTAAGGCTGCATGCAGCGCTAAACTGGCCCGGGCACAGCGGCAGCCCCGGTCCGCCTGGGTTAGTTACAGCCACGGGAGCCCCTCAGAGCCGGGGGAACCCTGCAGGAGAGGAGAAAGAGGAAGAAAAGGGTCTCGGGCTGCTCCCGCCCCGGCGCGCCCTGCCCAACCCTGCCCGCGCCCGTACTCACACTGCAGAGGACCGGAGATGCCCACCATTCGCTTCGGGCTGTGAGCTGCAAATAAAAGTTCCCGTCCTGGTCGGGGGAGAGCCGGCAGCCCAGGCTGCTGGAGGGGCGAGGGGGTGGGAAAGGGGAGAGCAGCGCTGCGCGGCTTCCCTTCGCAGTCCAGATGATCCACGTCCACAAAAGTCAAAACGAGCTGAGGAGAAACTCCAGCTGCTCTTCCCCCCCACCACCACCCTCTCTCGCTCTTTTTTTTTTTTTTTTTTTTTTTTTTTGAAAGGCGGATCAGCTCGAGAGAGACTACTGGTTCCACGGGAAAGGACAAGAACCAAAAATAAAGCAAAGTCTCCAAGTCGAGATAGTTAATGCCCAAGTCCTTCTCCTTGCTGCTGCCGCCGCCTCAGACAAACGTGATGTGGAGCGCAGGGAGCGGCCGCTGTCAGTGGCGGGATCTCTGCCTGTCCCCAAGCAGCCGACGCATAGCTGAGCCCCCGGCGAAGCCGAGCCGCGCCGGTGCCGTGCGGTGCCGATCCGATCCGATCCGATCCGCCCGGCCGAGGCTGCGCCGCTCTGCCCGCTCCGCTCCGCTCCGCTCCGCCCGGCGCCCCGCTAGCAGGCAGCGCGCGCGGCAGGCAGCATACTGCCGGCAGCCGGGCCGGCCCCGCTACCCAGGTGCAGGGGGGGAGGGCTTAAAGCAGTGGGAGGTGATAGAGGTAGGAGACATCTGTGTCGTGAGGAGGTTAGTGGGGGTCAAGTATATGTTAACAATAGGCGAGCGCGGTCCCTCTCGGGCAGCTTGCCTACTCTTTCTTTCTCTCACTCGCTTTTACTGGGTGGACATCTAACTTGCTCCCTAATGATGCCTCCCCGGCTTTAAGAGTCCAGACTGCCCTGCAGTAACCCAAGACAAACACTTTCTCTAGCCATCTGGAGAGCTCCTGGCTGCTCTGCCTGTGTCTCATCACTGTGTGAAGAGACAGCAGTGCTAGAAATCAAGCCACTCTCAGATCTACTCTCTAATCCCCTTCTGTTAGCTGATTTCCAGTCAGACTGTTTGCTTTTGCATTAGATAATAGCCTTAGAGAAAACAATTATCATTTTCTTTTTCCCTTTGTTTTTTCCTCTTTCTAAGGTACAGTATCCAGGAAGGCCTCCCCCTCTTATTTTAAAAGAAATTTATAGTCTTTCATGGCTTGCAGAACCCAGATGCAATTTCACACTTTCCTGGAAGGGGATTCTGGATTCTTCTGAAAGCAGTGACACGATCTCAACAGCAGCAAAAATTAATTACTATCATCTACAATTAATAGAAGCATGCCACCATTTGACTTTGTGTTTCATTACATAATCATTTCAGTAGGCATCCATATATTTTCCAATTCATCAGTTATTCCCTTCTACATGTTACAGAGAGTATTATTGTCAGTCATACAACATACAGCAGCAAACTGGTATTTCTGCTATCATGTTAACACTATATAAAGAAGATGTCTCCACACCAAAAAAAAAAAAAAAAAAAAAAAAAAAGGCACATGCACTTCATATATTTACTTTAGAGTAAAAAAACTACATGGTTTTTGTTGTTTGGGGGTTTTTTTCAGATTTCAGATAATGTATTGGAACTGTCAGAACTGCCGGAACATTTATCTTCATTTTTTTCAAATGTCAGATGTTAAGTAAAATAGTGAGCATAGAATAGAACTTCTAATCAAGCTGCCTTCTTTATTCCTGTACATACACATGCACACGCTCATACACATACACTATAGGCCTGATCTTTCAAACTTATTAATGCTTAATTTTAAACGTATAAATAGATCTATTGAATGCAAAGTATCTTTCCATGTGTTTATCATAAACACATACACATTTCCAGAAGGGGGGGGGGGGGGGGGAAGCATTTATATGTATATTTATATGCATATTTATAGCAGTATTTGTCTGCCTCTGTGGCTGGCTTTGAAATTTTGGTTGATTTTGAAAATATGTTTAAAATATGTTTTATGATCTGGATAAATCTACTTTTTCTGCAGATATTTAGGGACATGGACCTTTAATGAACTGGTTTGCATCAAATTTACCTTGAAGTAAATTCAGGTCCACAGATCATATCGCAGAACATGTTTTGGTCTACTGTGATTTCAATTTACAAAGATGGTGAGCAGCCATAAGTCTGGCATTGATTTCTAATTTTAAAACTATCTGTTTTACAGAGGTCTATGTCAAGGCCAAAATTATGGGAGAACCTTCAAAAAGTATTTTCAAATATTTCAAAATAATATAAAAATAGCAAATTTTTTAGGGCTTCTTTTGCCTACAGCAGATCTAGAAACTTTAGTTTGAAAATCTTTGTGGTGTAATACTTTCATTCCAATTGTTTTATGTGTGAGGTGAAAAATAAAGAAGAGATTTGCCAGTGGTTTCAGAGCATGTTTTGCTGAAGTGTCAGGGACTGAACACCGAGTCCTAATTCTCAGTTTACAGCTTTTAAAAAAAAAAACACAGGGCTTCCTCTTCAGCGTGTACCTTCACTCCAAAAGACCAATCGACTTTATTACAGTTCAAATTAGTGAAGGAACATCATCTTAGATTTAGAAAGTAAATCTTTGGAAACTGTAGTCTGAGCCATTAACAATTTAGTATCCAGAAAGTTCACAGAGTTCTTTGTTCTCTTTCCATAATGAGAAAAATATAGAAATCACCTATTAATCCCTTAGCCCTGGCTCATCTTGCATGGCATTTCCCACTGCTCCCAGTAAGGACAAAGCCTCCCCAGACAATGGACCGTATTAGAGAGTGGTAAATACCGACTTCTTGGTGGCAACTATAGTTTTCTTAGACATGCTGGGAGAATAAATTGGCATGATTCCTAAACAATAAAAGATTGTAACCATAAAGTGTTATCATTATATTGCAAAGCTGATGATTAAACTCTGGCTTATTGCAAACTGCTCTTATCCATACCTTTTTTGTTTCCTCTATTTATTTCCCGGAGAAAGTAGATATGTTGTAGTGAAAGAGGAAAAATAAACATGTTCTTCGAAAGATGAATTCATGTTTCAGGAAAGAAAAAAAATGCAGCCTCACAGTAGACCTCACAAATACTTGGTAACTTTACACCCCACAGATTTTTTCTGCAGACTGTAGATGCCATGTCTGATTTGACATATGAAGGATTTACACTGTGTATCACTGTGTGACATTGTGTGAGAGGAAGGCTGGTAAAAGTATAGTTGCACATGGAAGTCAGAAATATCCTGCTAGGCTGTCCAAATCTGACTATATTTTGATTGTACAGAGACTGATCAAATGTTCAGAGCTGAAACATGGCTCACTCTTTACTGTGAATAATTATACTATGGGCAGTCATCTGCACTGAAATTCTTGGAAGAGAATTTAAATATCAACTCACCTCATTGCTGTTTAAAAATAGAGACAAGTATGTCCCTCCTAATTGTCACTGCCTTCCAGCTCAGAGTGTTACACATTGTCACATGTTCCCATCCAGAGCTCAAGCTCCTCAGACACTTTTCCAGTCAAACTGTGCAGACTTTAAGTCCATACTTGTTTTTTTTCAGCGATGTTTCTCTATAAATGTGTCTTCCACTTCAAAAAGCTCGCTTCCACCATTTGTGAAGTGGATGAGAATCCTTCTATTTGCTTCTGTTGAAGCTGGATTGGACCTTGGCATACGGATCGGGGCTGTAGGTAGCTACTACAGCATTCATTCCGCAAGCTGCATTTGGATGGAGCAGCACAGTAAACATTCATATAAAACTAAATAGTCAGAGAGAATGCTAAGCTGAATCCTAGATAATTTTAACTCACAAACCTTTCCCGTAACCATATTTTTCTGATTTTCCATCAAATTTACAAGTATATTTTACTTGTTAGCATGGGCTCTGCTTCATTTCCGTCTTGGTCGGTGCACGCACCTTTTGTAGGTTGTGCGGTGCAAAGGACTGCAGTGGGATGGAGGCTGCTGCAACATTCACAGTAATGTTTCATGCACTTTCTGCAGAGAATCCTTTTCAGTTTAGCTGAGAGTACAGGCTATATCCTACTTTGACCCCCATACAGAAAAGGAGCAAATACATAAGAAATCACATGTTATAGAAATGCTGCCTCTGCTTGGGACCTGGCAGGGGCTGGGGCAGATAAGCCCTGAGTTGCTGGGTGTGCTTTTCAGCTCCACATACTTGGAAAACGTGCACCAGGACTAACGCTTGAAAATGTGACCAGAAAATGTACGGTAGCAGGATAGATCCCCACCCTTTAGTATGCAAAGCATGTCCACTAGGTGATGTACATGCTGCAAGAGCTGACATATTACCTACCTTTCTTTCTATTCATACTATTGTTTACCCTTTGGTAGTGAGAAAAACGTATTAAGTTCTTTCCAAATTAAAACAAAAGGGACAATATCTGCTTTCAGGAGTTTATAAGCTCCTCTGATGTACATTTTGACATCTTCTTCTTTTATAATGTGATAGATTTTAGCTTTGTTTCGTATATATTAATATGGCAAATTCCTTAATGTACTAGGGACACTTTTTGTATTCTTGATTTCCTTTTGGAATTGTCAGGAGTCCTAAAACCACTTTAATATTACAGCATTCTGAAGCACTACTGCAGAAGACTATATGCGTAGTGACAGAAAAAGGGGAGCTGGGTTCTTTTGGAAAGATCACATAAACAAAAATTATGTATTGGCAGTCATTTGTGGGAATGCCAGCTTTGTCACTCATTTTCAGTGAAATATGGCTTCTTATTAAAAACCACATCTTTTCAAGAGAAAAAAAATCTACTGGTTAAATAAAGCATACCAAGCAAAAAGAGAGAGAAAAAATTATATGAAAAGTTTATGTATCCTGTCTTAAACCATTATCTGTGGTTTAGTTATGCAAATAAATACGTATTGAATATTCATCAAATCAATATTTAAATGTATTTTAAATCGAATATATTTATTTTTAGTGCTGAAATATTTTTGTCTGTGCCGAAACCGAGGTAATAGATTGTGCTGAAATAATCCAGGTTTGGCGCTTCTTCTCCAACAAACACGAAAACACCAAACTGGAACTAATAAATTTGGGTTCCATCAATGTCAAAGTGCAGGAAACATTTCGCTGTTGGGGTTCCTGGAAGCAATAAGTGCTGTATTGACTGCCACGCAGCACACGCACACTCACACACAGGATACCTCGCCTAACAGGGCGACACCGTCGCCCTGACACACATGCATACAGTTCCTTAACTTCCCACCTGCTGGGCAGCCACCTGCAATAAACGATAGTGGTTTAATATCAGACAGTAATAAAATAAGCAGCCATGAAGTGCTTTACCTAAACACCACTAGAAGTCCCTCAAAAGTTGAGCTGCACGCTGGGGAATCCTTGCTTCTGAGGCCTCTGTCCTCTCTTAGGACAACCCTCTGAAGGCCAGCACATTCCCTTTTTAAATATACCTACTGTTTAACTAGAGACAGCAGCCTTCTGTAATGTACATAATGGTGCACAGCTACTATGAGGTAATGGATCCAAGGTGCATGATCTGTTCCAGGTTTCCTTTTGTATATACACAGTCCCTCAGTGCTACGTCTCCTAAAAAGCACAGTGACATTTTGTATGTGGAAGGCTAACAACATAACTCTCTTATCTTTTTTACTGACATGTTGACAATACATTATTCCACTTACATACATGCTTAAATTTGGATAAACTGCATTTCCCTGCTGACTGCAACTAACCAAAATACCGATCCTGCTCCTGTGTTGAAAATCCAGCTCAATTCAGATTTCATAAAGAGGGGTAAAGCCTTCTCTTGGTATATCAGATCTCCATGTCTCCATCTGTAAATAAAAACAAATTGGTCTAAGCTGGGAACTCTATTAATATCATGACCTCAGTATGATGTAACTGAAACCGCATTTTCCACATCCCTCCTAACCACTGTTTATATTTGCATCAAACTAAGTCAAACAAAGATAGGTTTTAAAGCCTCCGTCTTGAAAAAAAACCCCACATTGATTCTTGAAGACAGTTTTTATTATAGTGATTGATTCAAAATGCGTGTATAACCTGGGAAACTCCTCACAGAGGTCCAGAAATACTCTAGCAGATACTTATATATTTTGGTATTCTAGTTCCCTTTACATTGTATTTACAATTGTGTATATACTCATATATTTTAGCTGTCCATATGCAAATCAAAAGCCAGTTTAGACTTTACCTTGCTCAGGTATAGTTAGTCCTTCCATGGCAATTTTAGAATTCATAAGACAACAATTCAAAAATCAAGTTTTAACTAGGGTTAGTTCACAGCTTAAGCTGACAAATGCATATTAATATAAAGTAGACTTTTTTTAAAAACCCCTAACAATCAAGTATCATAGTGAACAAAGATGGAATTTCAAAGTTTCATCTGCTCTGGAAAAAACTCAGCTAGATAATTGAGTCTGATACTACTTCATTTGTTGGACTCTATTTAAAACCTGGTCTATTTTTAGAAAGAAACTGATGAAATCTAGTTTGCTCAGGAATAGTTATTTGCAGATCAATAGCAGTTTAAAATGTTGTCTCATGTGCACAGCATTACAGGGAAGATGCTTTGATGCATCAGTCACTTACTATTTCTCCTTTCAGACAAACAGGAAAAGTAGCGTAATGAAAAAATTATGTCTTAGAGAAGAGAGAAGTAATTTTCCCCTTTTGCTGGCAAAAGCTTTCTTTTTAAAAACTTTTAAAGATGCAAGTTAAGAGGACATAGGAAGTAAATAAACCAAATTCAGAAATATTCAGAAAGAACAAAGCACAGTGTGAGAGATGCTATTTATAGAATAATGAGGAAATAAATATAACACTTTTAACACTGCACAGAGCACTGCACAAAATTGCGTTTTCAAGGGAAAGTAACAATGAGGCTGTCTTAGAAAATCCACATATTGTGTGGCTAAAGAGCTAAACTGAGCTACCTATAGTTGAATTCTAGTGCATATTCTATCAGTTTGTTGGAACTTTTCTTGAAATTAGGTGCTGCTGCATGTGTCAAAATCTCATCCAAAGTGCCATAATAATTTATTGCTCATCTGCAGAAACAACCTGATTCTGTCTCACTGAAATAACTGACATGTTTGGCCACTGATTTCCTAGGAAAGGAGCCGAACTAGAACACTCACAGACCTTATTACTAAAAATACTCTTCTGTTCAAATAATGCATTTTTAGCTCAAACTTTTTTTCTTACATAATTACTTGCCTTTTAACCATGGGCAAAAAACACAAACAGAATGTATTTGATAGTTTTGTCCTACATAACAGAAAACAAGTAAGTCAAATTTAGAAGATGTTTTAAAAACTCAAAACTATCTTTAGTCTACAACACATAAACATGTTAAAATACATAAAGGAGTTTGACTTGTGTTTTGTCACTGCCAGCAGTGACACAACTTACAAACTGTGTCTAAATCATCCAAGTCCAAGAAGCTGTGACTTCTGTGCCGCTTTCACCACCTACGAGACACGGTGCTGCAAAAGGTCCAGCTTATGGCAGGCCCTGCCACTTTGCAAGCATCTTAACAAGAAAATAAGCTTTTTGCAAGGTCCCCTGTCAGAAATTAACATTTCTGGTTAAATATCTGCATTTCTGATGTCACTGAGGTATCTGTGAGTTTGCAAAAGGGTACTGATATCTGTGTTGGCAGAGCTGTGTTAAGTGATGGCTGGCTCTCAGTCTTAAGACTGTGAGATCTCCCCAGGATTTGCAGACAAGGGAAGAACTTAGAATTGGTTCTGTTCTTCAGCTCTGATGTAGGAAATCTGCAAGGAAAATTAAAACAAAAAAAAGGTTCATATTTTAAAGTAGAGCTAACGAATAATTTGTATTTGTCTATTTGATGAAAAGGCATGAGCTTCCACTTTGTCATTTTGAATTTTGTTAGTTTATATAATGAGAAGGTTTTTATACTGACCAGATCACTGCCAGAAGGTGAATACCTTCATGGTTATTTACAGAAGTATTTCCCTCTTCTCTCAGTAAGTAATTATTCAAACTTCATTTAATAAAAACCTACTTCTCTTCTTAACTTTTTTTTTTTTTTTTTGGCCTGGAAGCTTCGTAGTCTTTTTTGTTTATCTTCTATTGCAATTTTGAGGAAACAATGAACGATGTACATCTTCACAAGCCCTCCCTTTACCTTTCTTGGTCCATAAACAATGTTCTAGTGAAATTTGTACACAGCAGCAAATTGCAGATCCTGATGAAATGTAGGCTTCAATGATATCAAGATGAAGTCAGTTTCTCTATTTTCTGTGACTTCTGTGAAATTGATTCCTTCAGATTTCCAATTTCAAAGCTGGAGATTTCTGTTTATTAAATTTAGCATTCTACAACAAAATTATCTCCCTGTTGGCATGGCTGTCACTTGATCAACATTTCAGAGACCAGTAACAGACAATGAAAAAAGCTGAGAGAGTCTAATATATTTGTTCATCCAGATATATCAGAGCAAGGCTTCCTAATGAGTTTGCATAAGCTTTGGGATCCACTCCAATAGTTAAAGTTAGAGGATTCCTAGAGTTAACATCTGTTCATCTGAAGGCCTTTAAACAGAGCCATATAAGATGGCAGATTTTCATTAGATTGGATGTCATGTGTTGGGGGTTATTCTGCATCACAAAAGCTACTGAATGGGCCTTGCAGGCTTTGTATATCTCACAGAGTATCTAGCTCACATATATATATATACACACATATGTGCTCATATATATATATGTGTATATATAAACTTTTCTGTGTTCTACTTCTGTGTGGAATGATTTGAGAAGCAGGATAGCCACACATCTTAAAAAAAAAAAAAAAAAAAAAGGTATGAAAAGAAAAATGAGAAGCCCAAGCAACCAACCAGATATTTTTCTCCTTTGATGCTACCTTCACCATTCTTTC
This sequence comes from Empidonax traillii, assembly GCF_003031625.1. Lineage (NCBI taxonomy): Eukaryota > Metazoa > Chordata > Aves > Passeriformes > Tyrannidae > Empidonax > Empidonax traillii. The sequence continues at coordinate 1,295,628 of NW_020955548.1, forward strand.
CTAAACTCTTCCATTTAATGTTGTGTGTATGAGATATCATGAGATTTTATCTCTTGGTTTTGGAGGTACTTACTTGGAACTCTTGTACCTATATACTACTCTTCAACTGGGTAAATATCAGTGTCAGACTTCATCTATCTGTCTGCCTGCTGAAGCCATAAAGGGTCACTGATAAATGCCTGAGCTAGCAGGGTTAGATCGCTGCAAATCTGTGCAGCAATAGTGCAAAAGCCATATGTGATTAGTTTAACACACCTGGTTTCTGCAGAGATGCCAGTGTGTCAAAAGGATACCAACCTGCACTTTGACCTTGATGACTGCTTCTACTGACAAGAGTGATCCCATAAGTTTCCAGATGAACTTAATGTGAACAGATTTTGCAGTAGGGAAATTTGTCTGTATTTCAAATGTGTGAATGATCTCTACAGTCTAAACAGTACCTTATTAATAACATGGGAGTCATGGGGCTGTCATTAGACATTATCAAGACCAAGAACATGCTATATCATTCTTTTTTGTGTCCATATGGTTGTCCAATATTCTCTCTCTATTGGATTGTACTTGGTTTTGGCATCTGAAAGCTATCTGGAACAATAAGCTACAGGTTTCCAATCATGTCCATGTAATTGGAGTAGCACCATACCAAGACCATAGCTGCTGGCATCTGCTGAAACAGCTGTAGACTAAGAAATATCATAAAATGCCAGAACTGGGAGTGTAGTCAATAGAGTCTTTAAACTATCAAAAGCACACTCCTGTCCTTTATCCTGTTTCTTTTCAATGTCTGCTCTAAGCAGTTAATAAAAAAGATTGGCCTTTTTAACGAGCGTTTAAGTATGAATTTGCTTCAGATTTTATCATGCTGATGAACCATACTAGTTCTGATGCATTTTTATATGGTAGTATTTCAAATACAGTCTTGATTTTTTTTTCTCGCTCCATTTTACTTCATGTCTGTCACATATCCTGACTGCTACAGCCCATATTTTCCTGCTATTTTAGTCCAGCAGCTTCCATCACCTTCACAATTTGTGTTAACCTTAATGTTGCAATGTTTCTCAAACTCCCAGTAACCTATGATTATAATGATATACTCCCTTCAGGGCTCACAGGAAATCCTTTGGAATCATTCTGAGCTCTCTGTGACGCCAATCTGATGGTCAAAGTAGTATTTCTGAATGATGTCACCATTTCAACATTGTCATGATGTAGTAGACCTTGTCTGAGTCCCTATCTGCCTCTTGCAAGGTTGTTGGTGTGTTGGTTCATTTTGAATTAGATCTCTCTGCTGAGAAGAATAGAGTAAGAAAAGAACTCTTAAGTCTACTTGTGTGGTATTTTCACCACACCTAATGCCAAAGAAGCAAGACAAGTAGCACTTCAGGTCTGAGTTCTAATCTGTAGGTTATCCTAAAATGATTTCTTTAAATTGTGGAAAATACAAATTTATGCAATACTTAGCATGAGAGAAACATATTGGTTTAAACCACTTTTTCCTGAATTTGGCAGATTTTACCAAACTGACCTTGTCTCCTCTGTCTCCTCTGTTCATTGTGCAAAAGTTATTTGAAAGACTTACCTATAGTGACATTATTAAGGGAAGAAAAAATCATCAGAAGAGGATCTTTGCCTGAATAACCAAAGCAGACGTTGATTCAGTGTGTGATATGTCTCCATCCAACTAAGCTTTTGACTGCTACTGTGTAGTCCTTCACTGTAGCCCTAGAATTTTAGAATTATTTGGAAAGAAAAATCAAACAAAAAAAAGCAAGGATTTATTTTTCATTGTTCTTAATGGAGACATAAGGAATTCTTTCCAGATTGCTTCTGCATTTCTCCTGGTCTATGCTGTAAATTATTTCAAACTGCTCATGTGCCAGACCTGTCTCACCTTTTTCTTGCTTAAAGCCAAAGAGTCCAACTGAAACTTCCAGGACCAGCCTGATTCCTCATCACCAAAGCAAAGTGGAAATTAGAGTCACTATCCTCAGGGATATCAGGACAAGGAAACCAAAACTGGGCTTGGCAGTATCTGCTTCTTTACATTTTGTCTGCTTACCTGTCCTCAATTTCTTCTTACTAAGGTTCCTACTCAGCAGTAAAGGTAAAGCACAGCTGAAAATAAGGTGGTGCCTGAGAGCATGCATCCTTTCTGCATGGTTGAGGGTCAGAGCTGTCACCCTTCTCTGTGTGGAAAGAGTCACCCTGGGATCTCTGGTTTGTGTATATGTTGGTTCATGTCCAATTTCCTTGATAAGGCTTGATCCAGCTTGCCTCCCTTCCTCCCTCCCTTCCTTCCTTCCTCCCTTCCTTCCTTCCTTCCTTCCTTCCTTCTTCCCTTCCTCCCTTCCTTCCTTCCTCCCTCCCTTTCTATCCTTCTCACAGAAACTTTCATTTTTCATAAGTTATTATTGCTGTGCCACTTATCCTACATTTTTAAAAATTTATCTTGTCTTTTAACTGTAAGATTTCTGTGAGACGTATTTGTCAGTTCTTTACAATTCTACATATCAGGCATTCTCTGATGTGTTCATTCTTGCTGGTATCAAAGGCACTAGGCTTTCTGTATTCATTTTGAGTCTATCTAAAGGCTTAAATCACATCAGAATGTGCTTATCAAACATATTAAGGGCAACATCTTAGCATCACCTTCCTTTAGAAAGACAAATGATTTATAAATAATTTCTGCTTGACTTCACATGGAATAAATTGATGTGCTAACGTATACATCACCACTCTTCATGCTAAAGTGTACTTCATCACTTCTTGAGCTAAGTTTTCTGTACTATTAATTTTACACATGCCATTTGATTATATACATGTCTGGAAATCTGGACAGCATTGCATTTTGTTAAACAACAAATTTCTGATATGGTGTCATAAAACAGTACAAAAAGAGAGAAAGCTACTCTGTTTACACCCCTGCAGGTGTAACTTCTAGAGGCCAGTGACAATTCTAGGGACAACATTCAGTATGTCATGGTGGTATTTCTTTAAAAAGTCTGCCATGTGGCTTACATCTGTTTCTAAAATCATATTCATACTTCTGACCTTGTGAATTAGGAAATAAAACTTCCTTTATTGTATTTGCAAATGCTTCTCCATGTTACCGAGTACTTATATTTCCCATGAGAACCAGAGTAACAGAGAACACAAGACTGGGAGGGGGTAGGGGGGAAAGGGTGCAGGACAGGGGGAAAAGTATGATCCCTTTGCTCATCTCTTTTGTCAGTCATCAAAGTCATTGTTGTATTTTAATCAGAAATATGAATTTTGCCTGTTTATATGTCAACACATTGGTTAGTGGCTGTATCAGATTCTCAGTGCCAAGGTAAGAGAGATCTCAGCATAAACCTATCTGCCAAAAACGTCCCTTTCCTGTATCAGCCTGGAATACCCAGGAGAGACCCCGCTGCTCTGCCCCAGCTATCACAGAAATGTCCTTCCAAAACACACTCTAGTGTGAATCCATTCAGAGCAGGTGAGACTTTTCAGCTTCTGCTGTCCACAGTCATATGGGATGGAGCTCACTACCATTGCTACCACCACTGGTCAGGGGATCCTGTTCTTTTATAGGAGGCTCAAAAAGACCATCACCATCTCTGTTCTGGTGACACTCTAGGCTTTGTGAGCTCTCATTCTACTGGTTTTGATAAGGCCAAAGTAGCGCCCTCAGCTCATCCAACAGTAATCTTATTTCTCTGCCGAAAGCCAGACTTCAGTATCCCACTAAAACCAACTCACCATAGTTGGATTTACACCACCCAGAGCAAGTATTGTGCAGTAGCACCTGCAGTCTTGCAGAAATAGGGTGCCGACAGCAACATGGGATGAGTTGTGCATGTTGAAATATGACCTAATTACGAAAAAAAAAAAAAAAGAAATCATCTTTGGAGAAAGTAACAGGATATATATGTATAAAAATAAAAGGAAAGGTGTCCAGAGCAGGTCTTCTGGTTCTTCCCAGTAGAGGGAGTTGGGAGTTCCCTCCATTTCCCTCCATTGTTTCCTCCACTCATGTTGTGTAACTATGGGACTTAAAATTACAACAAGAGAGAAGGAAAGCTCTGTCACCTCTTTTATTTCTGTACATATTAGCTTCCCACACAGGGTGTGTCATTCTTCCAGACTAACTGAATGTCTTTCTTGGAAAACTGTTTACACTATTTGGATGTCATTATGCAACACTATGGGATGGGTATCTGTAGCAAAAATACCACAGATCATTTCAAAGGTTACTCACACTATCAAATACACTATTTTGAGTTGTGTGCTTTTTCAACCACTCAGCAGAATTGGCAAGCATAGTTTCTTTAAAAAGGAATCAAGAATAGGTCTGAGTTTATGGCAACTGTAGTTCTTGGTAAGGAAGAAAATGAGGGGAAATGATTCACAGGTTTTCAGATAAGAACAAAGTGTTATAATGGTACTATGTCATAAAGTGCATGATCATGGTATTTAACACTACAAATATTTTCTCAGATTTTCTAGTGATTATCATAGTTCTCTACTCTTACATCGCGGTTTTCACCAGGGTACTTAATATTAAATAAAAAAAATCCCGTGAGCAGGTGAGGAAACAGCAGCACAGTGCAAACAAGAGCCGCAACACCCAGAAGGTCACCAGCACAGGATCAGCCTCAGACCAGTATACTGTTCTCAGCTCCGGGGAGCACAGCTGGCCTCCCACCCAATCCCCACCCAACAAATGCAGTCTAATGATAGCTCACAAGGAGCAAGCATGGAGGAAGAATCCTGTTCTTCTCTCAGTGATGGACTTTATTAGTCACAAGCTACCAGCTTTTCTTCCCAATGAAAGAAGATCTCAGCAAAGTTACATACCTTCTGTACCTCCCAGTAAATCAAAACCTACTCTGGGACACATGTGAGAGTTTATCATTGAAAGGATAGGGCATTGACACAGGGCCATAAACACAAAGGAAACACTGGCAGCTATGTGGAAACACACTTTCTTTCAGACTGAGCCTGTCCTACTGTAAAATGATCAAAATTGGAAAACCTCTCCAAACCTCTTAATAAGCTTAGGAACTGCAGCATCATAGAAATTAAAACAGTCTCATGCACTAGGCAGACATAGTTTCTTTCCAGGGTATTAATCAGTCAGCCTTAAAGAATTTTAAAATGAGCCTATTATTAATTTGTGCTGTGGTAAATTTTAGAGTAATGCTAATTGCTTAATATTAAAAGCCAAGAAAAGTACAGTGGTTCACATTGCTAGGTTTTGTAATTTTTTTTTTCCCAAGAAAAACACACTATGGCATCTTGATTCTATTTTTATCAACTTCCTTTTGCAGTTTTATTGACTTGGAGTGCAAAGGTCCATCTGATGGACAAAAAGTAGTTTTTGGTCCTACTGGCTGATAGTACAAAAGCATATTTAATGTAGTCTGACACAAACACCGACATTTGTCACCATTAGAAGCTCTTTTGACTTGTAAAGGGAAGCAGCAGTATTCCTTACAAGGGTGTTATCCCAACCTCTACCAAAGCTCCACAATACACATACAACATGGCAGCATCCTGCTACTTTTTGGACTTCTCCCCTGGTATTTTGCTCTCAGCAACATTACATGAGCACAAAATGATAATCTGGGCCTGACATCCAAAATGTTAAGTCCCTTTGTACTTTCCTGGATTAGATTCTCCTGCTGCATTTGATTAGATATAAGTTGGACCATTGATGGCCTGCCTTTAATTTCTCATGGTTAATTATTTTTTGCATATTATACAGCTAATATTTTACAAAGACAAATACTGAAAAAAAATTTGCCAAAGCACATTCCATACAAGTCCTACCTGTTGCTTTTGTCAGGGTCTGGAAGGTTCTAAAAACAGGCATAGCTTACTGATAAGGGACTTTTTGGCTGCTTCAGGACACACCTGCTCTGATTGTGTTTTTTGTAGGCACTTTTCACTTCTGACATTATCCAAGTCCAGGCCACTCTAACCCCGGCAGTCAGTGCATAACCTGTCACCTATTTTGGTGGCTCCAGATTTTGTATCACTTTTAATTTGGGTTTCTCTGGCTTTTTCCTCTTGACTGCCACTGCTTTCTTGATAATGCATCTCTTTCCTTGATGCGTTTTCTTCCCTGCAGTTTCATTTCATGGCACTGTTTTGAAACAGATGCTCTGGCTACTTGCACAGTCAGTCCTGCCAGCTTCATGATTCTTCCTTGCTGTTTTTGACTGTAACCCTCAATTTACTGAGGCCTAATTGTGAGAGATAATGGGAAAAAAGACTAAGTAGGCAAAACATAAAATGTAATTTAAGACTTTCAAGCATACATTTTCTACAGCATATTTGATTTTTCAGTAATAAGTATTTCTGGTTCTATGCTTTTTATTTTGGATGTAATGAAAACATATTCTGTCTGTAACTTAGTGGAAATAAAATGAGCTATCTAGTAAGACAGAACCTCTGGGAAGGGAATTGGAAAATAGTCTTTTGTTCCTCATCTGCCCCTTACTTATTTTGGTAGAATCGTCGTGGTTGTTTAAAGCTAGGTGCATAAATCTGTATTTAAAAATACAAACAGATTGCTGGCTTTATGTATAAAATTTGTACATAATATTAATATTACTTCAGTGAGGACTCTGTAGTTCGGATCTCTGAATACCCAGCTATTAAAGAGGTATCGCTGTATGTCATAGGTATCTAATCTTAAGCATCCAGTTTTAACATTTTCAATCTCAATGTTAATTTTTAATTCACTTGAAAATTTCCCAAAACACAACAGAAAACCAAGTAGTTATGTATGACAATTTAATAGTTGAAACTCTTTGGGACTCAGTATTTTTTTTTACTGGAAGATGTCAATACATTTGGATTTTAAATAAGAAATGGGGGGGGTATTATTTTAAATATTTTTTATTATTTTAAATAAAATTTTTATTATTTTAAATAAGATATGGTATTTAAATAAGATATGGTTTCCTAGAAGTGTAGTGGACTAGCAAGATTTTAGCAAAGACTGTCCGCTTCACATTCCTCCTTCTGTGAATTCTCTCTGTCTTCTAAGGAGAAGAAATTATTTCATTGCACAGCATTTCAGTCAGGATTTCCAGGAAAACAGTATGCTATCCCAGAGAAAATCTTTGCTCAACAGTTTGCACTGGCCATTGGAATTTATGATCCTTAATGTTAAAGAGTGTTCATTGAGTATAAGACCATTTACTGGTCATAAGGCCATTACATACAGAGCATTGAGTGTGCTTCTGTCAATTTAATATAGAGAAGGTGTACTTAAGCTTGATGATTAGAGGTAAAGACTCAAAGGAAGAGATAAAGATAAACCTGTGTATTAATTACCTTGGAATTAGCTCTCATGACAATATTTGTGCCAATACAACAAAAGCAGGAAAGACAGAGTGAGGCAGACCTTTTTTTTTTTTTTTTTTTTTTTTAGTGGGAATTCCAAAGGTTAAGGCAGAAAGAAGGGACAAAGTGGTTCTATTGGTTTTAAGCTGTTGAGATCAAAATCTGAATACTATCAGGAATGTTTGTTACGAGAAAATCATTGATATAGTAAAATGAAACCACAGATTGCACCAAAGTTTATTATTATTCAAAAAATCCTACACAAGTATGAATTTTTAAGATTATGTTGTCTGATAGGAAAAGTCCTGTGAAATAAGAGAATATATAAAATTGTGAAATGTCATTTGTAGCCCTCAGTATGTCAAACTCCTGTAGTATTAATTAAGGTGGGTCGATTTTTCAGCAAGTCTGGAGAGATTTAAGACTGCAAGAGTTTCATACTATAAGGTTATGTACGCTCTAATAATTGAAGATGGATAGTTCAGGTAGGTTGTATGATTTTGACCTCAAACTAAGAAAGTTCCTTTTCTTTTTTTTCACTGAGTTTTGGATTTCATTCAAAGCTGAAACTCATGGCAAAACTCCAGGGTCCTGCTTTGTGTTTTCTTGACCTTGTGCCTGTTGTGTTAATATGTCACATGGCAGAGCAGTCTGAATGAGTTAACCTCTCCAGACTCCTATAGGATTTCTTGATGGTAGCCAAGTTACAAGGAAGAGCATTACCACCCATGCCAAAGTGAAATTAGAGAAGCCTTTTGTGACGACCAATCCCTTAGACAGGCTATGCTGTATTTAGGAACACTGTATCACAAAAAGTGACTCCAGCAAATGGAAGGACCCAGGCTCAAGAGGACAAATCTGTATGCATGAAAAATAAATGAAAATTTTACACGAAGACTTGGTGAATATAATCAACTTCAGTGTTTTGCTTAACTTTACTGTGAGAGGAAACAGAGTCACTAGCTTCTTAGCAGTGCAGACTGCAGAATCAACAGCTGTGTCTGAGCTACCCCCAAACACCATTTCCCTGCATCTCAGGTGGATTGGTTGATGGTAGGGCTACAAGCCAGACAGAAAAGCTGCAAGCAAGCTTGGATGGTGGTGAATGCTTTACTATGAACAGGTCACAGTTTGTCATATTATTCATGCCACTGCGAATCATTGCAATTTTAGAATGGACTATATTTTACTTTGAAATCTTGAACAATAGAAAATGTCAGGTTCAGTTATGTGCTCTCAGGTTTGAGTTGTAAATGGCCTTTTATACCCACAGACACACTATTTTGATAGGGTCTGTAAAACACACGTATAACTGTATAACATGAAATATGAAGAGAGGAAAACATAAATGTCACACAGTTGTACTCTGCACTCTTGCTGAAATTTCAGTTTTTCACAGAACATTCACAATCAAACATCTAAAGTTTTCTTTGGAGTCTTACAAAGGGTTAAGACAGCTTGTTTGGCATTAGATATTTGTATAATGAGCTTTTACTGAAGTAATTAAAATTTGTTTATAATTAATACAGATGAATTGGTTTCTGCACAATAATAGTTAGGAGATTAACAAAGGCCACATTTTGGCAACAGGACTACATTCTTTTCCAAGTGCTGTGGGACTTTATCCAATGAATGTCTGTCCAATCCGGCTGATTCTTCAGAGATGCCATATGGCACTGCTATGCATTACAATTTTTTTTCTAAAAGGCAGCCATATGACATAACTGATCTTCAAAACGTTGTCAGAAGGCATTACCTAGGTAGGCTGCGAGCTGCTTTCCAAAAACTTAGCAAGCACAGGGGCTATTAATTATGAGCAAAAGAAATGTGCACACACACGCTGGAAAGTTGGCATCCATTCCTCTCTAGTCACAGCTGAGCATCTCTTAAACTGCTCGAGCTAGGAAAGTGAAGATGGATTTATCTTTTTTTAACTTTACACATCTTCTTCTAAAATTTTAATGCAGCAATTTCACAATCAAGTTATCTTAGAAGTGTCAGCACATCTGACCCCCAGTGCCCATGAACATCTTATTTTACCAGCAGCATGTGTTCTTATACTAACTCCACTGCTTTCACTAGCACATTTTCATGGATCAAAAAATTGTTGCCTTTCCACACCCTCACATATGTCCTCTCAAATTAAGATGATCCGAACCATCCCTGAAGTCAGCTGTAGTATTTGTGTTATATATATATATATATATATACACATATATATTCACCTGCTACTTGTTATACCATTTGCCTTCCTAGAAAAGGGACTAAAGGCCCCCATGTCTTTCATAGTTGGTATGAGCGTTGCTATGAATGACACCTGAAGACCTTGATTTTGCTCCTTCTTGCAACACATCAACTGCAGCATGCCTATGGGTGGTTCGTGTTCTTTTCTATTCTCTTTATTATTCCAAAAGGCATAGCCATGCTCATTCTCCCCTGCCAAAGCTCTTGAGTACTTCAGGTCATGCTGCCAGGGATCCAGCAAAACAACTCTCCGAACCTACTACCCTGGGGACCTTTGCAGTCATTCTCAGATCAAAAAGTTTCTACAAAAGTGGGAACATTCTATGGGTTTGTCTGCAGTGTAATCCTATCATGGCACTTCTTCCAGTCTGCTTTCCTATAGAGACAAGCTTTTTGCCTAAACAGGAAATAATTTTTCATGTATTTACTTAGGAGATGAAATAGCATCTAGGCCTCTCTTATCCATGTGTGTAGTCCCCCTCTTCCTGGTTGTCAAAGCATTCAGGCATGGCTGCAGTTCAGTTTTCTGTGTGATCTTCTGGTATTTCTCAAAAATATAAAATGATCTGTTACACTGAACTACTGACCGCTGTGAGTGGACACACTGTACCACTAATGTCCCCTCTGCTGCTTAGCATGCAGATATTATAGTGGAAATACTCTGAATTCCAATTATAGATCCTATAGTATCTTCCTCAGCTTATGTGATGTAGTTCATCTTATTTTCCACTGTAGGAATCAAATAGGAGGTAGAAATATTGTTGGTTTTCTCTCATTCTTTTTAGGCATTGTATAGCCTTGTAGACTAGTATGTTATTCTTCTGGTGATTAGCAAAAATAGGCTTCTGCAAGGATATCAAAAAGTTATAAAAGGGATTGCAGAGCTCAGGCATGATCTTTAAAAATGGAGGCTAAAGTCAAAAATCACACACAGAACTTATTTTGAGGTGGCTTTGTACTCTGCACATCAGTCAATGGTAAAAGGTTGCTGTGGTTGACATTGCATGTGTGGTGACAGAAGTGTTGAGTGCTAGAGCATCCTTTTCTAACAGGTTCCTGGAGCAGTGGATGTCTCACATGAAAACTGTGCATTGCTACAGCCATCTGAGAGCTTGATATTTCCCATAGCCCAGTATGTAGATAAGGAATTCAATGCTGGCTTGTGACACTGGTGTAAAGGATTCAGCAGGACGGTGCTGGAGCAAAAGACAGAAAACCACACAGAAGATTTGGTTTCCTAAAACGTTCAGTGGAAAGTCATGAGTTACCTATGCCTTCCTTTTGCTCTTCGCACTGCGCTTGTGAACTCATAAATGGAAAGTGTTCCTTTGTGGTGTTTGAAAGCTGGGCTAATGACTGCTTAGAGAGACCAACCATATTGATAGGCGCTGCTCTGAGGTTCATCACTTTTCATTTACTAGATATTTTCTGCAATAAAAAATGAAAATTTTGTTTCCCTGGTCTATATGTGTATTGCTGTTTGCTCAGCCTTTGTGGAAGTTGTAGCTTCCCTGGAGATGATTTTCCTGATTACCTCAATGGGACAACAAACCCCTGAATATCTGTAAAAGAATGTAACATACATTTAGGGGACTGGTGGGAAAAAAAATTACTTTTAGCCTTGAATTTGCTAGCCTGAGAGATGTCTGCTCAAGCCAGTTATTATGTAGAAACCTAGAAATCAGGCATTTGCCAAGCTTCAGGTTGGAAGCTGGTGATCATCTCTGAGCAGTTTACGTTTTAATGTTTTTCTTATGATTGCAGTACATTAAAATAATGTGTAATGCTTTTAATGCATGCACCTATTAATGCTTCTTATATGAGTTTTAGTGTGATGTAACATATGTGAATATTCAAAAAATGCACATTTAATGGACTTTAAGGATGTGCTTGTTGAGGTGCAGGGAAAGCTACGGGTTCAATAAAAGGGTTCCTAAAAGTAAGAGCAGAGCAGGTGGACATTGCTATTGATCAAGGAATATCCAGTAAGTAATGAATACACACATTTCTAACTTTGTCAGCAATTTAAAAAGTATCAAACAATCAACAAAAAGTATCAGCAAACAATAATTCAAAAAGTTCTGAAGTATAAGAAGAACAGAAGTGTTTTGCCGTTAAAGTTAAAAACACACATATGTTCTCTGCATTGTGACTGCTGGTAAAATGGTATATCTTTTGATAGTGTTAGAATTGAGGAGAATTTGCTATCCTAAGAATTTTCTTTATTATTTTGTGACACAGCCTCCTCACAAAGGGATTCCTTTAGGGGTGATGGAGCGAATAGTGTGTTAAAGAATGCATATGCTTCAGAGATAAAAGCCTGGAGGGGACATGCAGATGACAGCAGAGCCAGAGACAAGAGAGGCCACAGCTGCCATGTTCTCCAGAGTGTGTGGTCATCCAGCCCAGCCGCTTTGCCTGGTAGAACAAACTACTTGGCTGTGTTGTCTTGTTTGCTTCTTGCCCTGCTTCAAAAGCCCTAGTTAAGTGTTTTTCTGAATCAGGTTACATCATGGATTTTAAACAAGGAATTGTTATAACCAAAAAAAAAAAAAAACAAAACACAAAGCTCTGACTGTAGCAGCTGTTTCATAAGTGTTAAAAGTTTACCATGAAAGCATGAATTAGGCAGATTTATTAATATGTTATTTGTAGCATCTCTTTGGGTTAAAAACATATTTAGAATATATGCAGCAAAACTTCTTATGAAAAGTAGTTATTTGACATGTAGAAGACACACTCTCCAAAGTTTATGAACTTGATATTTTTCATAATGCAAGAAGAAATTAGAATACATTATGAACTACTGTCAAACTGTATCCTTGAGCTGAAGAGATGCTGATTTATAGAAAATTTAAATATGTCTTGAACTGATAAACTTTCCATTTATACAATTGAAAGACATTTAAAACAACCAAGCCAAATCATTCTTAACTTCAAAAAATTTTTTCTTTTTTTCTTTTCTGGTACCGGGTTTCATCTTGGAGAGAACTTTTCTAGCTGATTTAAAACACCGTAAAAGAGGATTTATAATGGAAATCTCTACCCTTCCTATAACAGCATTAGCGGGTGCCAGCCTCTAACAAAAGTCCATACTCTGCCATGATGTACTGAAAGTGATGTGAATAGAATGCCATTATTTGAAGTGAGAGGAAATGAAATTCAATTCATCCACCTTAATAGAATAGTCTTATACTTAAGAGATAATGTCAGCAGAATAGAACATTGTCACAGGGAAATTAACTGCTGCTGGTACATGAACACCAGGGCAAAGCTAAGATACTTAAAATAAATGTAGGGCTAAGCTGATGGTTACTTCTGAAATAGCAAATCCTGCTCCTGTGACAATATTCTGCTATACAGACGTCTTGTTTATCCTGAAGTACAGCAGAATCACAGGACCAGGGATGCTTCCTTCCTTAGGGGCCAAGCTTGCAAGGTTCCCATCTATCCTCCTATTCCAGCTGTGCCGCCTCTCTCTAGCTGTAATGTGCTTTCCTTTCTTGGCATTTAGTTGGTGGAGGTCGGTGTGTTGATCTGTTTTTAAAAGTGCCTCCATCCCAAATGTGAGCTTTTTGTAAGAGAAATAATTTTCTGTTGCAAATTTCCAGGTCTGTTTTCTTCACAAGATACTGTGTGTTAACACAACAGCCAAGGCAGCTCACTGTGGGGTGGGAAAACAGGACCAGCACGGACACAAAAGCCTTCAGCCATTAACATTGCCTCCAAAGTCAGCAGTGATAAAGTGACAGCCCCACTGACAGATGCAGACAGGATCACCCTGACTGGCAATGTGTGTTTTTGCAATGATGCTTTCTTCAGTTGCTGACCTCCTGTTTCTGCTTCCACACATGAGTATTCTGAAAGACAGTGCTGGAAGAAGTCCAAGGTGTGTTCCCTCAGCTCCTCTCCATATGAAAATAGAGCACTGAAGCCAGGTGCAAAAGTTTTCAGCCAGGTGTTGAATTCTGTCTTGGGACATTTAATCACAGTCTAAATAGCACTGGGATTTGGAGGTATATAAGTGATGCCGGTGCAATTTTAATTCTGCCGCTGGTTGCAACCACGCTGTCCCTGCAGAGAATGGGGGAAGATGCTGCTGGTGTGGAAATGGCTTGAGGAGGGAGCAGCGGTTTTCCATTCCTGCCTTCTCTGACCCCAGTATTCTGCTCCTCACAAGAGTGTTTTGAGCTTTTATCCATTCTGGCCAAAGAGGGGAACACAGCCTTTTCACCTTGGTACTTCATATGTTTAACGTGCTATGTATAAGCCATCAAGTTGTTTCAAATAGTGTGTTCTCTCATCATTCAAACCCTTTTTGCACTACGACATTCATTAAGACAGGTCTGATTCTTTCCCAGCGCACAGAATGATGATCAAGTCCCCGAAATGAATGAGTCTTACCATGTGTAGAGTGGCAAAATTCAGCTGATGATGATTAACCTGAAGGAAGGCAATTTTATATCATAGATTCCATTTATTTTAAGGCCAGAAAGGACCATTATGATAATCTAATCTAGGTTCTTGCATTACACAGGCCACAGAACTTCACTAAATAATTGCTACATATAGTTCAATAATTTGTAGTTGAGCCAGACTACATTATTTCTCTCAAGATAAGCAGACCAGGTTCTGCAGGCATATACTTGAGCAATTTCTGCCAATATTCAATTAAACTCAAGTAAAATTGAACTCAAGCAAAATGATGATTTCTAACAGGACATATACATATTCCTGATCGTTACCTTCAACATTCTCAGGTCTGACAAAAATGACTTCTTTCTGTAATAATAAAAAGGTTGAATACAAATTACAGATATTATAGGGAAACCTTTATTAACCTGTGTTAAAGTAGAGTTAGTTGAATATAAAGTGCTTCAACATGCCACGTTTCCTCTGCCATGTTGTTAACAATTAATTAAAAGTTTGTTTACATTTAGTTACCAATGAAGAAAGAGCTTTATGTCTTGATAACTGCAACAGTTTGCAAACATCTGCAAATAGCCTGTTGTTGTTTTATTTTCCATGATTTCTTGCACTGCTCCCAAACATTTCCTTATTCAGACAATAGCAGCAAAAAGTCTCATTTAAATTGACCACCACATGAAGCAGTGGAGTTTGTGTTTCTGTAGAATGCTTCTGGATGCACTTGCAAGAGCAAAACCCCAGATACCTCCAAATCAGTTCTGTTGAGAAGGGACTGTAGCAGGGCAGAGAGCACAAGGTCTTGCTACCCATTGAGTGAAAGTCTGCAGGTTTGGAGAGCTGGGCAGCTGCCTTTCAGTGTCTCCCCTCCAGAGATCTTTTCCTAGAAATTTTGAAGATGTTTTGCAAAAGCCTTCTCTCATTCCCTTCCAGGAAGTTACTCCAAAACTACTAGACCTGAAGCAGCCAGTCTGGGCTACAATGACATCTTTCTCCTAAAATGTTGTTGTAGTAAGTAAGGCAATAAGAAATAGACAAAAAGGGCTTAATTCTCCTTTCCCCATATAAAATTTTACTTGACTCCATTTCTGCTACAGTGATCAAAAACTAGCAATCGTACAAGACAGACTTAAGCCTCAGGCAGTAAGCAGGTGAGATTAAAAGACAAATGTATGCCAGTGAACTAAGCAATAGCAGCATTGAAGATGATAGATTAAAATTTACATTTTCTGACTTCCTTCCCCAATAATTAGTAATGCAGTGGCAACATGTTGTATAAAATTGTTGAGTCACATAATTTTTGATAAAATTATTTGACAATTTTAAGTTGTTTGGACAATAACAGATAAGTTCCGCTTCCTTTTGTATGAGGAGCAAGTGAGTGAACTAAGACTCTTATGGCTGGAGAAAAACATTTAAAAAGTCATGAAAACAAATTTGATGCACATCTCCAAGATTATGAGGGGTATATTGTCTGGGAGATTAACAGAGGCATCACATGAAAGAGCAAGTTAAAAGCAGACAAATGTAGTCTTTCATACAATTGATGTCCAAATTGTAGAATTCTGATCACAGAATGAATGTGAAAATATAAAATTGACCCATGTCTGATGCATTAAATTTTTTTTTTAAAGTATTTAATTAAACTACTGTACCTGCATCTCAAAATGCCCTTGAGATACAGATTTTTGGAGGCTGGGAACATACTTTTAGAAGATATCGCCGCATTTGCCATGGGGGTTTTATTTTGTCTTCAAGCAAATGCTGGTGCTTAGCTTACTCTCAGGGACTGACTTTTGTTCTGAACTGATAAAGCAATTGTTATTTTCTTTATTCGGACCTGAATTCTTCCATTTAATCATCAGTGCAGTATATCTAAGAGTAAATTAAAGTTATAAAGGACATAAAAGTAGAAGAGTTTAAATGCTTTGTCTAGTAAGATTGTACAGAGCCCACTATTATGGGCAAGGCGTTTTTTGGAAATGTGGTTTTCTTAGTTTAGCCTGTCAGACCCACTATCAAAGTGAGAACTGGCATAAATATATCACCATATGTAAAACAATGGGCCCTCAATCGCTTGTCGAAATTACGGCTAGATCATATCTTCCTTTATCTGAGAGGCCTCCTAGATCTGTGATTCAGAGACAGGCAATTACTAGTCTAACAGGACAAGAACAGTTACAAAGTTAATTATCTGTGATTATCTTACAAAAGATGGTGATTATATAGCTGAATGACAAAAGAAGAGTGTTCATGGAGACAAAAACAGACGGTACCATAAACTGATAAAAACAGGACCACCCACTGTTCAATTAGAAATTGCCCACTTTAGTTTATGTTGCTATTACAATAACACCTTCCCCATTCTTCTAAACCTCCCTCCTTTTTCTCAAAGGAGATACTAACCTCATGAAAGACTTACAATGCTTCTGTTTCTTAAGGCTCTTTTCTGTCTTTAAAGTTTCACCGTAGATTTTAAGGGCTATTAAAGTAAGAGCAAACACAGGGTACCAAGGAAAGGGGAAGCCAGCACCATGCCATCTCCTCCTCAGACTTCTTTGCACATTTACCTTAATCTTCTTGACCTTATCATACCCCCTTGACCCATCCTTTAGCCTGCTGAATAATTAAAATGAGCTCCAGCTGCTGAATAGCAAATGTGAACCTCCTTTGCAGTCCCAGCCCTGATAGGGGTGGTGTCAGTGGTGGGAATATAGGTGCAGCAAAGTTTCTGAAGAATTTGCTTCCCAAAAGACTTCCATGTTCATAGAGTCACACTCATGGGTTCAGTGATAAAATTTGTCTACAGAAAATTTTATTTATGCAAGAGCCCAGCTTTCCTTAGATGAACTCTCTTTGAGATTTCACAAACATTTTGCCTCCCGTGGGATTTCTGCTTCAGTCCAGGAATCAGTTTTCTTCTCTCCTCAACGTTTAGCATTTTGGTAGTCATAGGTTCATGTGTTGGAGGTGTTAGCTGTTGCCTAATGGGGAAAATTATCCATAAGCATTTATGTGAGTCAGAACTTGTACACACTGTGTTAGCATTCCTTTGGGTTTCCTTAACATTTGTGTGAACAAAGGTTTTATTATACAAATATTAATAGGATTCCAAATGCATGTCTGTAATTTGTTGGTCTTCACAGCATCCTTGGGACTTCTCAGAAAGATACCCATAGTGTTGCAATTAGAAAGAGTAGTGGAGGCTGTGTTCCTAATATTCAAGTACAAAGACTTTTATAAATGCATTTAAATGTGACCAACATGTAAGTGAATCTCTTGTAGCTGAGATCTGAAAATATTCCAGCCAGAGACTGGGCACAGGGAATTAAATAAGGCAGTATAACTAGACCATACCATTCAAGATGGGACTGCATTATGCTAGCTACCGTCACATTTGAAAGTCTGTGACGGTAAAAAAAGACTTTAAAATAAAACTCCAGCTTTTAAATAAGTATCAAAGCTTTAAAGTTTTCTATCCATGAGTTTCTGTGATTAACTGCTGATCATGAAGGTAAATGAATGGTCCTCTCCCTTTTTGCCCAGTTTCCAGAGCACAGACAGCTTTCTGTTGGAGATTGAGTCTGCATTGCCCCATTGTAAAGTCAATGACTTTGTAAAGCTCCCAACCTTTTGATGTAAATACCTGACAAACCCAGACCTCCGATCCTTACAAGTGCTCCAAGTAATCCTTAGACTGCTCCAGTCTACCTACTGTGCCCTCACTGTCATGCTGCTGTGCCTGACACATTGCATTTCAGTGAATGAGGATGTCCAAACAAATTCCAAGGAATGCTAGTCCACTGAAGAGTACAGAACATGCAGTGCAGCTTCTGTCCTAGACCTCCCAAAAAGCAGCACTGTGGATGGGGAGCACCCAGAGCATAGAGAAGGAAGCATCATTGGACACTCTGCTCCTCTGCTCTTGCCCTGAGCTCCCTGGCTGGCCTGTGTCCAGTGTACCATCTTCCTGGAGGGAAACTGAAAGGACATGATGAGCTGCCAGGGAAAGGACTGGGCTCAGCCAATGCCGATGCCAGCCCTGCTGCACTGTGCTCCTGCTGATTTCAGTGGGTGTTGGATGCGCAACTTTGAAGGGCAAATGTACCTCCAGCTTAATAAGCATGATAAGTCATAGATTTGCTGGGAGTAGGAGCAGAAGTCCTCCCGCATCTGTTAGCACATTATTAGCACAGCTTGTTATGGGGCCTCACGTGATGAAGCCCTGGTTGCAGGACGCAATTACAGATGAATTCCTGCTCTGCCTCCCCCACTGACTCAGCATCACAGCTGGAGCCAGCCATAGTCACATTGCAGGAGGTGAAAGGTACTCTGAATTATAGATTGTCTTTGACCTTTTTTTGGTTTAAATTAAGGATAACATCCAGGAAAGTGCCTCCAGCCAGGACACTGCTTAAACATATGCTTAACTTCCACCGGGGGCTGGTGCTTATCAATGGAGATGAAACGCTTGCTTACAGTACTGTGTGTGCACAAGATGCTACCCCAATGCTTTCTGAAGAGGAGCTTAAATGACAGCTTTGTATAAAAATGGTAACCAGCATAGCTCTTGAAACCCAGAAAAACCTTCAAACCCATGAAAATATTCACTTAAAATTCAGGACAGATATTAAATTTCAGCCATAATGTAGAGATACATGAAAGGGGGTACTACAAAAATTATACATATTTTAGAAGATAAAAGAAACAAAAACTGTTAATGGAGAAAATAAAAACTAGATATTAGTATACCATCACACAGGGATATCTGTCGGAACAGGCAAACTCCCTTACAAACCCTGTTAAGAGGGAATTAAGGTCAACAGTGTCTTTTCATCAGAGTGTTT
>NW_020955548.1:1314913-1325046 GCF_003031625.1 Empidonax traillii
GTACTACAAAAATTATACATATTTTAGAAGATAAAAGAAACAAAAACTGTTAATGGAGAAAATAAAAACTAGATATTAGTATACCATCACACAGGGATATCTGTCGGAACAGGCAAACTCCCTTACAAACCCTGTTAAGAGGGAATTAAGGTCAACAGTGTCTTTTCATCAGAGTGTTTTCTATGATAACTTTGTAAGTGCTCTTAATATATAACAAATAATCTCAGGGCAAAGATCTGGTTGAAGGAGATATGATTGATGACCTATCATCCCTAATTCACTGTTTATACTCGTAGTGAGCCTATTGGGAAAATACCTCATTCATCAGGGTATTAGTGAATTCAACCAACGTATGGCACCTTCATTTTAACAAACTAAAGGAGAAAAGCTAAATGGGGGAAAATTGACAACCATCTCTGATTCTATGATAATGCAATTAGGCTGCTCCTCTCCAGAGCTTTTGCTAATTCACAAAACAGCTTCAGTCGGCAGGTCATAAATATATGATCATTTTTCACACTTTGAAAAGTAATGATGCCTTGACATGAATCAATAAATCTTGGTGAAGTCATTTATACTTTTGTGTTGTGCATACAAATCGGTTTTAAAACAACTATATATTATTATTGACTTTTATATAGTCTTTGCTTACAAAAAATAATTTTGCAGAGGCTTTTGCATTCCTTGTGTGCCCAAAATCGAAACTGAAATCACTACCCATTTTCAGGACCCAGAAATCCTAGATTAGATCTTACAGCTTTTAAAATCTCTTTAAATCTGATGAAGATGTAAAAAGAAAGGAGGGTGAGAGGGGAATAAGGCAAAATAGTACTCTCTCTTTATTCCTTCTCACTTCTCTTTGAACTTCCTTCTGAAAATATATTTGGGGTTTTCCAGTAATATTGAGATTCCCATTGTGAATTCATGTAAGCTTCCACTTTGTACCTCCAGCCCTCTCCAGGGAAAAACAAGTGTTAGGCTTGCCATTATGCACTGCAATGTCGCTACCAGGAAGAAAAGGAGAGAAACAGTATAAGAAGAAAGGATATCAGAGTACCAAAACTTGTTCTTTGGTCTCTTGAGAGATGCAAGAAGAAGCACACCTGGTTGCTGCATAACAACTTAACCCTGCCACCTGTCTCATTTAGTAAAAATTTTAAATCCCGATGATCTTTTTAATGCGAAGTCTGTCTTCTCATTGGATTATGACATACCGTGTTAAGGTAAGCACAATAAACCCCTGAACATGTCTCTATGCTGATAGGAACATCACATATCACTGTTCTGTAACCTACGAAAGTTATCTCCTTCTGCCTCCTAATTTTTATAACTGAATAAAACCCAAATACATTCCTCATGTTATGAGTATGATAGAATTTTACCTGAGGCAGACCTATGCAAAGATAACCAACAAAACTGAAATGCTAGCCACTGATTTAGAGATAAAACTGCATTGTACAACTTAGCAAAACAAATCCTGTTGTACCGTCTTTCTATACATCTGGAAGCATACAAATTCACAAATATGGTACAAAAACGAAGGATCGGGAATGATCCACAGTAAGTGTAAAGATGCACAGGCTGATAAATACCTGAGGTAGCTGCTGATGTTTGCCTTGTTAAAATGCCTACATATTTCGTAGTCCCTGTGTATTCTGCCCTGTCTCCACTATTTGATCTCTGTTGTGATAAGTAGCCAGTTTGCAATACTATGCAACTAAGCCAAACACATACATGGATGAAAACTGAACAATCCATTTACGTGCAGACTCCTGTGTTTATGTAATTTATATTTCATAGATTGAAGTAATAAAATAATAATATTTTAAGAGAGACAGGATGTATTTTTTTTAATAGACATTAAATACCTCATTATGAAATGGTACTTCAGTAGTAATTTTAAGCAGTGTTAGTTCTCAGTATCCTGTAATAAGTATTTTAATAAAATACTGAGGACTGGGTCTCAAACTGATAGCAATTAATCTGGCTTTGCTGAAGTTAGAGGGAATTTGTCACATGCTTTAAATGTACATGATCTTCTGAATCAGGGCCAGGAGATAATCTAGTCCATTTTATCTCCCCCTGATGTTTGATGTTCAGCCTCATGATTTTTGAATTTCAAGAGAGCAAGAAAAAGTACTTCAATAATTGTGTCACTGGCCTGCTCACCAGAATCATCTGTAACAGACCTGCCCAGAATCTATAACTACATCATCTTCTGTCAATTCAGCCTGGTTTCCAGCCCTGCTGAAGGTGTGGTATGCATTTTGTGAAGGTTTTTAAAAGGAAAATATTTGGATTAATTAAATATTTTAGTGGCAATTTAGTGACACTAGGTCTCAGTAGAGTGACAATGGGATTGAAAAAGTAAACCAGTGGGATATACTTGATTGTGGCTGTTGGGCCGGCAGCAGGGAAGCTGCAGGGGTCACACTGATTGGCATTGTCACGTTACCCATTCATCAAGCAAGGCCAGACTTCCCAAATCATTTACCAGATGGGGCAGCTCGTCAGTTTAAACACCTGATATGAAGCCATCCGTCATCTGATAACATGATCGTCGGGCTGCAGCTGGCTCTGTGCTCTGCAGCCTGAGTGCACATGTGATGGACTGGAGCCAGGGAAGCAGGCTTAGCAGTGCTGCACTCCCCTGATAGGATTTGCAGCCCTCCACTGGACCATGGAACAGGTGGAGACGGAGAGAGAATGAAAAAATTACCATGTGTTGCAGGGATTAGAGAGCACACACTTACCACTCCACTTGAATACCAATCAAAGGACAACCTTGAGCCAGGCAAATTTAAGGCCATCCATGATGTAATATGGAGAATATAGGTTCTTACGTATGCTGATATAGCTTCATTTTTCTACAGGGTTTTGAATAGATACTTGGCAATGCTGTAATTTTTCTTTCATTTTCTAACGGGGAAGAGAGAACAGATACTTGGAAATAGACTTTTTTTTCTATTTTCTTTTCCAAAGGACATTTTAAAACAGGAAACCTCTTACAAAAAATAAAAGCGTATTTCTAGAAACTGACCACAGATCCTACTAGTTTTGCTCAGCAAGGCAAAAGTCTAACAAGATGGAGAGGAAGTACTATGAATTCAAAATATGAAGATGCTTACTGAAAGCCAGTCCTAACCTCAAATTCCCCCAGTTATTGAAATACTCAGATCTCCCTGATTTCAAAGGAGTTGGGTGCCTAAATGGCTCTAAGGATCTGTCTTTCAGTGCCTCCTCTGGAGCAATACTTCAAGTCCTTTCTCAGCCAGCAGGTACTATGGCTTTGATCTCAAATAAGTCCCTTCTGGGAAAACCACTCTGGAAGAGAGCCTCTACTACAGTGTTAGCAGGTACAGTGAATGGCTTTAATATGCATAAGTACCTTCCAGAAAGTGACCTGGTTTTCTGCCCCAACATAATATTCACCAGCCCCCTGGGGTTATTGAAACAGGGTTTCTTTAATGGAATCATAGAATCATAGGATAGTTTGGGTGGGAAGGAGCCTTAAAACCCATCTTGTTCCAGCCCCTTGCCCTAAGTAAGGACACCTTCCACTAGACTAGGCTGCTCAAAGCCCTGCCCAGCCTGGCCTTGAACACTTCCAGAAATGGGATATCCACAGCTTCTCTGGATAGCCTGTTCCAGTGCCTCAGCAATTTCCTCTCAGAAGTGTGTATCAACTGATCCTGTTTAGGTGCACAGCTTTGGGTGCATGCCTTCTCCTCAGAGCACACTCTTCTGCACTCTTCCTTGTCCTTCCAGCCTGCTGTCACAGCTGCACCGCAGCTCTGCTGGCTGTGGAGGACCAGAAGCAGCATCTTGGTGGACAGCCTCTTGGTGGAGGGACTGTCACCTTCCCACAGTAAGCTGTGGCCTGAATTGAGCTCCTCTGCTTCACGGCAGGTCTCTCTCCATGTGTCTTGAATTATAACCATGGGGAAACTGTGTCGTTCCCCTAAAGATCTTTAGGAGCACCGAGTGCCCCTTGGTCTTCAGGACCCAAGGCTGCTTCATCCAAGAAATAAAGACTTGTGAACCTGCCTGTGGTGGCAGTGCTGCAGTTGATTATTTCAAGGTGGAGACAAGAGGGAACTAGCCCTATTGGAGGATACATATGGTCAAGGACAGGACACAACATGTGTATTATGAGTGTGTATCTGCCTTTTCCTTCAAAGACAATCACTTGGGCAAAATTCTTCCCTTGACTGTCCTTTTTTCTCCCTGAAAATCATTGCCTATGACAGATCTACTTCTGGGTGAAGATTTATTCCTCTCACTTCTGCTGAGACATTAAGAGATGCCCTTGAAGCAATTTTTGGTAGAATTGTTCCTTTTTTTTTTTTTTTTTGTAATCTCATTCTAGGCTTTGCTACAGTTATGTGAATGGAACTAAATACAAGTTTAAAGTTTGTTTGGTTTGGAATTTTTGTTTTCCCAAACAGAGGCAAAGGAGACATTGCCACTTCACTTCTTGAAAGGTTTCATTTCCCCGTGGGAATTAACCTGCAGTTGCAGCATGAAATTTGACTTTCGTGGGAAGTGAACACTGCTTTGTCAAAAACTCATTATCTAGCTGTAGACACTTAGAAGCATCAGAGATACTATCATTTATATTTGCAATTAATGGAATAAACTGAAAGCAAGTGGAAAGATTGTAATTTGTTCATTATACACCTTCTTTTGTCTTATTTTGACTTTCTTATGTGTATATACTTAAATGATCTATACTCATACTCTGTTAGATAAATTCTGCTAGTCAGATATCTGCAGATATCCCTTGTTCCAGCAGAAACAGCAGAAAAGTTCAGCAAAAACCTGAGAATGAATTAATAAAAAAAAAAAATGCCCCATGGCTCATTAGTGCAAACGATTCATGATATTTTACCAATGAAACAAAAGGTTTTATGCTGGCAACACACCTTTAAATCTGTTTCTGTTACCAACTGCTTTTATCTACCTATAGAATAATAATTAGCAACTTCAAGCAATAACAAGGCTATTTTATGAGAGGAAGCATGACTTTATTCCCAGCATAAAAAAAAATGGAGAAGCTGAGACAGATGAAGTGAGTTTATATCCCTATGAGGATTAAATCAGGTGATGGTCAGAACTTAAGTTCTAAGAAAGTTTTGGTTTTGAGGTCGTTTTTTCTCCCTTCCTTTTATTATAGCAGTTAAATGATACTCATGGGTGAAGTACTTACAAGAGACTTGCGAAGAAAGATAAATCTGCTGGTAATAGGAATAACATGTATTGTTATAGATGGCATGGTGCGTGGAAGTACAAAGCAGAAAAATAAGATAGAAAGTGACAGAGAGTTATTTTCCATCTAAATTTGTACAAGTATTTAAAAGAGCATCACCTTAGTTTTTTGTTTAATTTATGGGTGCCTTTAAGTGCCTTAACTGCCTAAGTATGGTGTTACATTTATTTAGAAGCAAATAGCTGAATTAATTTAATTTCTGTTTTCTTTATTTTAATTTGTTGCTGATAAATAAATCAATCTCCCCCAAAACACCAGATACCGAAATGAAACCCCAAATTTGAGAATTAAACAAAACAGAAAAACATGCAAGTTTGTAACTAGCTGTCTCTAAACACAAGACATACCAGGTTTTCAAATCGTTTTCTCACATCTTTCGTGTCTTCAACCACCTCCCAGTGAAACGAATTATTTTTTTCCTCCTGAATCCTGAATCTCAGCTGAGTTCTTTCTATACAGCACCATTGAGAAATATAATCATAAAACCCAATAATAATACCAGTTGTCATGGATGTACAGAAAAATTTGTAGAAGACACCCTGAACACTTAAAATTACATATTTACATGTCTTCTCTGCATCTTTAACACAGAAGTAAAATTCATGTCTTGCTGATAACCTTGGTGCCAGAATGTCACATTCTCTTTTTATTCTCGTTTCTTTTGCAGTTGGGAAAAAAAAAAAAAAAGAAAAGAAAAGCACATTACAATCCTCATATGTAAATTCTATGAGCTTTACTGCTCTCCTCAGGTGTGCATGCCAAGTTTTCATTATGAAGGCTCCCTGCTGTGAAAAAAAGGTACATTTTCACTTTCATGTGTCTGTTCCTTTGTGGTAGAAAGACTTGAAACATTAATGAGTAAACTAAACTAAAACTGTACAGACATTCCTGCAGGAAATTGGGTAAGTTTCTGATTCTGAGGGGAAGAAATTCAACTAGGTCAATAAAATCGTGTGATTCTGTCACTGTGAAGTCAGTTGTCACTAAGGAGTTACCCGTGCTATTTTTATTCATGTTAATGGCATTTTTATGCCCTGGTGTTTTGTTTTGAAGATTTTATCCCACTGAACCAGAAGATGGGGGGGGGGGGGGGGAAAGAAAAAAAAAAGAAAAAAAACAGCCTGGAAAAGAAAAATAGTTTCTGCACAAGTTCATATCATCTACCCTTGTAGACTGATATCTGGGATGACTATTTTCTTTCTCAAACAATTTTACTAAGTCATCATATCATACTACCTTTAGTAATGTTCAGTGAAACATTAGGGGCAAGTGTGGTATCTGTATTAAACAATCATTATTTATGGCTATAAACCACTGTACAATGGGTTAAATGGGTGGACTAGTGACAATATATCTTTGAGTCCAGTGTATATATCAATACTCTTAGATATGCAAATTAACAGTAATGCTTGTTTGCAGAATAAATATTAATACTTTTTGCTGAAAAAAAAAAAGAAAAATAATTTATCCTTTCCTATCGGTAGGATGTTGATGTGGCTCTGTGGAAATCTTATAGTAAAACAGATTTAATTGATAATGGGATACTGGTCAATTAAAAAAAAAAAAAACACACCAAAAAACAAGCAGAAAAACCAACTCTTCCTAGAAACTGTGGTTATTTGTTGAGGTAATTCCTTTGACATGAACAGCCAGTGGAAAAATAACAAATCGTTTCACTCTTGTAGAAAGCGTAAACCTTTATTTTTCAATTTAGTTAGGAAATGAACCTTTTTTTCCAGCTAGATCTAGTCTTTTGATTTTTCCAAGGATGAAGCAGAGATCCTGGCAGAGATTGAACTAAGGAGCTTGCTATAGACAGTTGAGTCTCACCAAGCATATCATAGCAGAGCATCATTAATTTATTCCAAAACATAACCCAGATTCCTCACTCAGAATAACAATGAACTCTTGCCTAAAAGACAAAAAAAATAGCCAGATTCTTAAATGTTAATGAAAATAGGTTTTATTAATGTTTCCTAGAAAAAGGGAAATTTGATACAGTATTCAATATTTGGGACAATAGGAAGTCAGTCATCACCCTGTGTTATTCTGGCTGGTTCTGTTAGCTAGACCTGTAATGGAAGCAGAAGAATGGTCCTTTTTTAAGGGCAATGGTGGTTATTGAGCTCAATGTACTGATAAGCAGCGGGGAGGTGTCAGGGTGCCCTGCTACCCCACGCCCTGCTCAGTCTGTCCAAAAGCTGGCGGCTCACACCCAGCCTTCAGGCACAGCCCCAGCGTTAGGCCAACAGTTGCTGGTATCCAACAGCAGCAGACCTCTTTCACTGCAGCATCCTGCTGCCAGTCAGAAAGGACAGAAAATGCGGCTGACCTCCCCCTTCGTTTCCTTTAATTAGGTAAATATCTTTGATAAAAAGGGAAACTAGACCAAACTTTCTTGCCTGTCTTTCAACTGCATGCAAGTTTCCCAATTTCTGTGTATCTCATGCACCAACCTGTTTCTGAGTGGAGGCACCTGGTCACAGACATGTAAGGATCTCTCTGATAACACTGTTTTCTGCAGTGTGATAGAATCACATCTGCTAAATGTTATAATAGTATAATTTAAGAACTCAGAGTGCTCGACAAACACTTTTAATTACTCTCTATAACACCATAGGACAGCTAACTTTAATTTTCCAATTTTACATAAGGAGAAATTGAAATGTAAGGGTATTAAGTGATTTGACCAGAAGTCAAGTAACTCCAGGAGCTGGAAACAGAGGCCTTCATACAGGAAAACACTGCAGCAGATGCTTAACTTCAAGTATTGCAACATTTGTTAGAAGATAAACACTTTACAGAAGGACAAAATACTGCAGGAAAAATCTCCAGTCAGCCCATTCTTCAGCTACAATGAAACAGGAATATTAGCCTCAAGTAGCCATCTAACAGCTTGCAAATAGCCCCTGATATACCATACAAAAATGT
This sequence comes from Empidonax traillii, assembly GCF_003031625.1. Classification (NCBI taxonomy): domain Eukaryota; kingdom Metazoa; phylum Chordata; class Aves; order Passeriformes; family Tyrannidae; genus Empidonax; species Empidonax traillii. Next base: position 1,323,114 of record NW_020955548.1, read on the forward strand.
TGCACTTTTTACTGTCTGTTTGCTTTCCCCAGATAACATTGATGCAAGCCCTGGAGCCCTGTTGGATCTAGTGAAGTGGGGAAAAGAGGGTAGAATTTGATCTTTTAAAGATTTATATCAGTTTTTGGTAAGGAATGAGTCCACCTTTAGAGAGGCATGCTGCAAGAAGAATGGAAGAGCCTACAGAATAAAAAAAATCAGGTGATGTCATTAGTGATGTCATTATTCCTGTGAGTGAGGGATCACCCAGTTCCTTCTCTGCCTACTTGTGTGGACTATTTTGCTGGTGGACAGCAGTTTTATCAGCACTCAAGATTCCGTTGGCATAAGCATTCCATCTTGATCGAAATCAGGACAACAAATCTCCTCAGGAGAAGTTTTCATCAGATCTGTGGTTAACTGTAGTATTGGCTGTTCAGAAGTACCTGAGATTAGCTTCTTGATATTCTCAGCCTTTGGCAAGAAATGCTAAAGAGTATTAACATAAGTCTGGCTCAGACCTCTCAGTATGGAAGAATTTCAGTTCACTTCCCGTTCGATCATTCTTTTTGACCCTTGCTATAGCTTCAAACTTTTCCTCAATATGTATGTCAGTACCACATTTGTAAATGAAATTTTGTGAAACGCAAGACCTGGCTTGGAATTATTGCATCTAGGATTCACTTTTGAACATGTTAACACTGTTTCCTGTGTAAATTCCTAAGGCTTGATTCATCCCTTCCAGCAGAGGTATGGAAGAGATGCCCTATTTTGACCACATAGAGTGCATCGTTCCAGAGTATCTTTCTGCCAGAGACCACCCCTATAATTTGTCATCTCTGATGGGCTCCAGTTTTGTTTTTCAGGGGAGAATCCAGCGTGGCACATTTACCTGGGGCAGCCCCAGTAAATTGACACACACAACCAGTACGGCTCGTGTGTCCAATGATGCTCATGAGGACAGCAGCATGGTGTGATGGCAGCATGGTGTGATGGCAGCACAGTGGGACAACCATGGCCAGTTTGTGCCACATCAGCTTCCCTTTAATTCCTTTATTTTCAGCAGCCTTTCAAGGTCTCAATACACAGATATAGGATTCTGCATAAACAGCAGCGAAATCTGGCTTATGTGGTGTGCCTAGAAAGAAATATTCCTTTCTGATATTTGGATCTGCAGATGAATCTTAGCACTATTCATAGCCATATACAAGGAAGCAAGCTGAAATAATGTGTGTAAGGGGGGGAAAAGAAACACATATTCTGTGCACAAAGAATAGATTTGACCATTTCCTTTTTAGACTTACTAAATACACTATATTGCACCTTAGATATTCAGTCATTTAAAAACTTATTTTAAAGTTGGGTACACTGTAACGGCCTTCTGAGTCCATCAGTTATTTAATACAACACAACTTACTGGGGCCAGTGAAGCATTAAGATTAAGGATAAACTATTATTACATGTATTTTGGTGGCTATCATTATAAGAGCATGTCCTGTAGTATGGGATGCTGTGTCCCAGAAGTTGAAATTGTGTTGTGAGAATACCTTAAAAGAGAGAATGGTTATAACAGCGGTAAGTCCACAAACCGTATAAAATGCCTAACTTTGTAAAGCTAAACCTATACTCACTACTTAAAAATGCATAAATAAATATTTACTCTCTTCCAAAATATTGCATGGAGAATGATTCTGACTACACAATTTCAATACAATGTATTTAATGTAAGGGTTTAAATACCCTGGAACCCTGAATAAAGAGGATGTGGTATTCCTACCAGAAATACTGCTCCTTTGTTACCTCTCCCAGGACTTTAGAATTAATAGGCTGCTTTGATCAAGAGTATTTTGTTTTTTAAAATGCAGTTTTTAAGTGTTATAAGTTAGTTTAAGAATTTTGACAACTTAGTTCCAATTAAAAATTGATAAATTTATTAAGCAAGCGATAATAAAGC
>NW_020955548.1:1325594-1332967 GCF_003031625.1 Empidonax traillii
CTCCCAGGACTTTAGAATTAATAGGCTGCTTTGATCAAGAGTATTTTGTTTTTTAAAATGCAGTTTTTAAGTAACATACGCTACTTCCTATGATCTTGATGTGTGTTGGAAAGCAATGACAAGTACTAGATACTTATTTTTGGATGATAAAGTAATTTTAGGAGACAAGTGCAATTAATACTGTGCAGCATGTACTCTAACAATAAATCTGTTGATGAATGTGACTAATTTCTAATAGCAGAACACAGTATTTGCTGAAGTTGAGGTCTTTCCTGGGAAGCAATTCAGCCAATATAAGCTAAAAAGCACTTTTCTTGCACTTGCTTTAGAAAAGAAGAATTATAAAGTGTTAAACTTCTTCAATCTACATGTGTAAAAATGTTTTCTCCTATACTAAGGAATCATGTTATCTCAGTTCTGCTCATGTAAGGTGCAAGTTTGAGCAAGCAATATGCAGAATAACATACTTTATTCACTTTGTCTACTTAACTGTATTCTTCTCTCTTACTGCCACATGAAAAGTCTAATTTGCTGATGAATATAATTAGAAGCAAATGATCCATTATATTAACTTTAATGAGCTGCAGCAGGTCACTTGGTTATGGATGGCACCAAGCAAAGGTTACAGTTCAGGGCAATACTGAATTTCTGACAGTCATCCACAAAGCTTTTATGCAGTAGACACAACAAACACCAAGTCCTGGTCACAGAAGTGACTAAATTTCATAGCCCACTGCTATCTGCTGAAGCTTTGGTTCTACAGTTCAATAATTCATAATTAGCTCCTATAACTGACAGCCACATAATAAAGGGCATTAACTTAGTGGTGTTGTAGTATTGGCGTGTGGGAGCAGGCTTTTCACATCTAGCATATTTTCTCAGATAAGGGTCAAAGACCTCATTCCAAATTTACATTTATTTCTCAAGCTCTGAAAAAAAACCAAAAACAAAATCGAAAAAAAAACCAAAAAAAAAAAAAACCAACAAAACAAACTGGTAGTAGAGCGCAGGGTAGTAGTCAATATAACACATGATCTCATCTGTACTCTCAGAAGGAGTTTGGCTCACAGAAGGAATCTTACTTTCAGAATATTACTGTAGATAAAATTCTAGAAGGTAAAAATAGCTGAATGACTGTCTTAAAATACTGGTTTTAGATAGCGATGTTTTTGCTTAGAGTGTTTTCTGTGACTAAAGTCTTGCACCTCTAGAATTGTGTTACTGGAAGAAGCCAACTCTGACACTTTAATCCAGATAGTCTAGATACTCACTTTATTATAGAGCTTACAATAGTCATAATCAGAAAACTTCTTATGAACTCAGTTTGAGCTCTGTCAGAAGTCATCATCCAAGCGCATTGCAAGTAGTGAGCTGAGCCAGACGAGCATGGGAGCCACCTGTCAGACCTCACCTGCTCTGGGATCCCAGCTGGATCTGATCCGATCTAGCCTGAGTGAGTGCTCACTTCGGGTAGGGCAAGTTCAGGGAATTCATTCTGCAGTTTACCTCCAGCAGGAGGAGGAAAGCAACTGGCGTCTTCTATGCTAACACAGCTGTTTCTGACCAGCAGACGAGTTGTAGTCTTACTCTAGACTGGGGATTTCTCTTTCTTAGTTGCACTAAATGCACTGCTCTCTAGAGTGATTGCAGATAATTATAGATTTGGGGATTACTCATTCACGCATTGTCCTTTTTTCCTTGGCTATCTGCGAGTTGTATTTACTTTGAAAAGGTTACATTTAATAGATGATTAACTATTTTTAGACCATGATGAACTGCCTAATTTGACTGCTTGTTACTCTTATTTTTGATTTGTATTTGATCACCTAGGTCATGCACCTTGAGTGGACAACAAATACTTCAAAAAGGGGAATAATGGTAGAGAAGCACAAATAGCCAATGGTGAATAAGGAACACCCTTGTTCACACACAAATGCCCTTGTTTGCACATGAATATGGGTTTTTGTATGAAAAAGACCCATTTGCCAAACATCCATGTGAAGAGAAACCCATTCAGCATGAATGTTTGTGAACACTGAATAACAAGTGGATGAACAAGCCTGAATCAAACAGCCGTTCAGACTTTGAACCAATGTTCACAAACACTGGTTTGCATTATTCACCCAGGCCTGTGAACAGCCATCTGTTCAATAACTGATAATGGAGATGAAAGTTGGGTTGTTGGGTAGATATGGCTCATCAGGGAGACAATGGCTATCTATTTGCAGGATTTCTCCTTAGTCTGTTGCAGGAGTAGCCTCTGTTCCTGTTGATCTGTGATGCCTTGTTTATCTTTTTCCTCTCCTGCCAAGATGTTTTGCTTAATATATAATATGAAATAAATTTGTGTATGCAAATATACATAGGCATGAACATACCTACACACACATATATTTTCCATTGCTGTTTTTTACTTAGTATTTAACGTATATGTTAGTTAGGCACATGAGTGTCTTTGTGACTACAGTGCTTAACACCTAAGTTTAAGACCTAGATATGGAAAGATAAATACAGGGGCAGTTTAAAAATCTGGCTTAGATGTCTTTAGACTTAACCCCAAATGAATTAACATTTTCCAGAGCTATTCACATCTGCATATAATAGAAAATAATCGTCACTTTCCTTAGGATTTTATTACTATAATATCAAAATCAGATATCAGGACAGACTTTGAAACGAAAATTTTTGCATCCTATGTCTCAACCAACACTTCCTCACTAATATGAACTATTCTTATCCAAGAGATGTTAACTGTGCTCCACCTTTTAAAAATTGCTTTTGTGTGAGAATAGTTAAATATTATTTTACTTGTCTGGATTGCTTGGTTGTTGCAGTATATTTATTCCAGATATTTCAAAGAATAATGAGCCAGTTTAAATCTATAGGGAGGTTGTAATTGCTTTTGTCCTTCCTATGACAGGTTGGTAGCTATAGTTCTATGCAACTGATTTAGTATAATTTACCTTAAACTCTGAAACCTTTTCAAGTGCTTCCACTGCTTTTTTAACTCCTAAATGAAATATTTCTTTTGGGTTAGAAAGCATCAAAATAATGTCTGTATAAAGTGCCAATTTATATTTTTGATTTCTGACCTCAGCTTTCTGCAGTCTTAACGGTATCCTTTATCAATCTTTGGAATAGTCGATTCTGCTTTCAGGGCAAGTACCAAGGTAGAGAAAGTCTAGCATCTCTACCCAGTAAATACATTTCCAGTCAATATGGAGTATTTACCAATTATGTTTCAGCACTTGCTTAGAACGTAATTTTTTAATTTCATCTTTGCTTTATCCTCCCTGAAGTTTTCTTAACCTGAAAAAGCCTAAGTGCACCACTCAGAACAACTGAAATAATTATAAAAACAATGATCTTATAAATTAAGATGATAGCTGCACCTGGATCCCAAACTGTAGTTCTCTAGTTTTTTTTGATACTTTACTTTGTCAACATAGCTATAGGCTTAATTTAGCCCACATAGGATTCAATATTTGCTTATTTCCAAGAGCTGGGGAGTCAGTTCTCTGTGCACAAACTTTGTTCCAACATTGCAATTCTGTTTGCAAACCAGTTGCTCCATTCTTATCTGTGAATTACAACCTGAACATGTATACAATATCACAACTCAAACAGACAAATGAGAAACAATTAATTAAGAATTTAAATTAAAAAGGAGCTTAATTTCTATTTAATTTTAACCCCCCACATATATCACATATATCAGACATGCATATGCACGTTTTCAGTTTTGTAGTGCCAGTTTTAATAACAAATTAACAGACTCGAGTTAATATTAGAGTGTGGGGTGATGTTTTTTAATGCTGTTGATTAAAACGTATACAAACAAGTAAGAAGCAGAATGTGCTTATTCTAAATTGCAATGGTTTTGCAGTGGAACTGAGTATGTAAGTAATGCTTACCTTGCCTTTTAAAATTTCACTTGCAGAGAAGGAAGAGAGGAGTAACTGCAGCGCTGAAGCAGTTAATCAGCTGATGGGAAGAAGAAATAGCTTGATTTAGGAAAACAAACAGTATGCAAAGGTAATGGTTGGAGGTATTGCCCAGTTAATGGGTGATAAAGCAAGACAGAAGCAGCACTGATCACGAGGAGATTCTGTTTTTAACAGACCATTCAGAAGAACAGTTTTTATCAGTGTTTTAAGAAATACTTAACACTTTTGATGAGAAGCAGACTTTTCGGTACTCCACTCTTGAAAAAGAAGGTGGCTAATCACGTTCAAAACTGCCAAAGAAACAAACTTACCCACGAAACATACTCTTTTTCCTAAATAATTTCCTAAATAATTTTTTAAAGAGTATTTTTAGTATTCCTCTCCCCAGCTTTCTAAGGCTTAAAGCATTTTGTGAAGATCACAGTGTGGCAGCCATCCACGGTCTGTAGTGCTGCAGAAGCCCCGTAGGTGGATGCCTTTGTGTCCAAAGCAATGAGGGATCACCACGTGCTGTGCGTTGTGAGTATGGAGTCACAGAATCATTAAGGTTGGAAAAGGCCTTTAAGATCACCCAGTCCAGCCATTAACTCAGCACCATCATGTTCACCACTAAACCATATTTCCAGGAATTATGGTTCCATCGCTTCCCTGGGCAGCCTGTTCCAATATTTGACCACCCTTTCTGTGCAAAATGTTTTCCTGTTATCCAATCTAACCTCCCCTGGCACAAGTTGAGGCCACTTCCTCTTGTTCTATTGCTTGTAACCTGGGAGAAGAGAGCGACTCCAGTCTCTAACTATCAACTCAGTTGTCTTTCAGAGGAGCAGGGCTCTACAAAGAAAAGATTAGATATGTGTGGTTTGACCTCTTGACAAACTGCTGCATGTTCAGGGAAAGTAGAAAAATCCCTTCCTGAATAAACACATGGACCATTTCCTTTAGTACTGAACCTGGGTCTTTCCCTTGATTTTATCAATCAAGACGGTTTAAAATCTGTGCATCGAGCAAAGGTTTGTTTACTCCTTCTTGTGTAGCAATATATTTACACAGTCCTAAAGTCAATCAATTGTGAACAAGGAAGTGTTTTTCAAAGTTTGTAAAGAAAAGTTTTGAATATCTAAACTTTTGATTCCTTTATATACAGTAAGGGGAAGCACCATATTTCTCGTGTGCCTTGTTCCCAGAACTGCCCTCACCCTGGCTGGCAGAGAAGTGTCTGTTCCCAGCTGATTTGAGGTTGTGTTGTCTGGCTGGACATGAAGGCTCTGCTGTGGCACCAAGCATCCTTGTCCAGGGGAACCTGCCAGCCCCAGGGCCAAGACATCTGTGTCCTGCTGAGGATTTGCGATGTTCCCTCTGGAATAAACTTGGGCCTAGTGACAATGTTAAATAATTACTTTGCCAACTTTTCAGTGACTGCCTGGCTTTACTGTTTTTGCTCAAGGGCCACAGCTCCTTTCTGGGATACATTTCTGGTCTTTTCCACACCTGGTAATGGGATAATAATATTGCCTCTGATTATGGCCTTGGCTGCTCTTCAGCTCATACCCTGGAATACATTATAAGATTGTCTGAAGCCTGTAGAGCTCAGTTCACAAAGGGGCTTGTGAATGGAAGCATACATCTTTGAGGCTGGTAGTAGAACTACAAGAGCAAGGTGACTTTGGTGATATCTGCCACCCACTACAGGACCTCAGTACTCGCCAGCATCACCCAAGGCATCTTTCTCCTCTCCTGCACCTTCCTGGGGACTGTTGAGATAGGTAACAAGAAAGAACAACTGTTTTTTCTAGGTCTGGAGGCTCCCTGGTTGATGCCAGCCACCTCAGGATGAGATAAACGTGGTCTAATAGCAGGTGCCCCTGTCTATGGCAGGGGGGTGGAACTAAATGACTTTTAAGGTTCTTTCCAACCCAAACTATTCTATGATTTGCCAGCTGTGAGCTGTGGATTTTGTTTTACCTAGGTGAAGAAGTGAGAAACTTATGCTACCCACACTGAGTCCCCTTTGATCCTAGTGGTTCCTATTATTTCTTTGGTTTTTATTTCAAGAAAGTTGTTCTAATTGAAGCCCTAATCCTACTCCAAATAGAGGCAAAATTTACAGACATTTGATTCTGGTAGCCACCATTTTAACCACTTAACATTAGTTTTACCAGGGCTACAAGATCTTGTTAAGGTTATACCCCTAGTTTGAGCTACTGTAAGAATTACCATACATGTTAACTCCTCCTATTAAAACTCCCTAGTAAGAAAAAAAATGCAGTGAATTGTTAAATGTTTATCTTTCCTATGCACTGGGAAGATAAATTGCCTCGGTTTTCACAGTTTCTTGCATAAAGACTGTTTTAATCAACAAAATTATCTATTTACATCTTTTATTTAGGATTAAGAAGAAGGACATTTTGAGTAAAACAATGGAACCCAAAACGTAAAATAAATAACTTGGATTTTCCTTTTACTTGCACAATGGTCAAGCTCAAATACATTAGAACTACTGGCAGTTGTTCATTGACAGAACCATTGACAGTTGTTCAGTGAGTAGTCAGAGGCCTTAAAGACTCATATCCATATAGTAATTGAAGAAAAACAAAGCTGATTTGTTTGTGAAGTCACTCAGAGCAAGGATAAAATCTGAGCAAGTTTTCTTAGAGTTGTATTTTTCTCTTTTTGCAATGAAATATTTTCTTTATTTTAGGAAGTTTGTTACTAAAGAATGATTAGAAACACTGATGTAAAAGGAAACTGTCAAACCAGGTAATCTATGATTGTTCTTTAAAATATCTTTTTGACTTTTTATAACAAATGAAGAATTAGCAATGCAGTTTTATGTTCTTATTTCTGTGGTTATAATATAATTTTATTTTTTCATCTTAGCTCTGAAGTTTTAAAACTCAAACTGATTTATTTATCAGAAATTTGTTTAATACAAGGAACATGTTGCCAGATACGGAAAGTTCATTTAGTCAAATCATGACCCTGAGATCTTGCCCTGAAACTCCCATCCTTAATAAACAAACAAACAAAAAGTGTTTATAGATGCACGTGTACTACACTTATGCATGCATGTAAATATATGTAGGTATATATCTACATGTATACTTATATTTACTTTGTGTATGTATATATTACAAGTCAAAAAAATAAGCACATACAAACCTAATCAATTTCAAAGAACATAAACGATTCAAACAGCTGTTGAAATTATTTCCCTGTTTCCCTCAACACAGAACAATTTCTTTGTTAATCTGAAGTTCTTTGATACCATTCAGTAAAGTTTCCATGATACACAACTGCTGTGTCATCTTCACTACATTTACTGCAAACATAAGTCAGAAGATCTTTTGAGAAAAATTGCTCCTAAACACTGCTCATTTTTCAATAAGGTGTGGCTTGTCAGTCTAATAAAACTATGGTCAAAATCAC
>NW_020955548.1:1333447-1333824 GCF_003031625.1 Empidonax traillii
AGCTGTTGCCAACTCCTGGTAGGAGAGAGCTCTGTGTACATCTCTTGTAGAGGAAAAGGTTTGTCTATGAAATCCCAGAAGCCCACACTCTCAGGAGGAAAATGCTGTCCCAAAAAACATAAATGTTTTTATACCTGTCAGGTCTTCCTAGCTGTTTCTCCCCAATGAATCTTCCTCTCCTTTCCACACCTCCAGGGGATGGGCATTTCTCCTGACTTCTCTGCTGAGCCATTTTATCTTCTGCTCTAAAACATAGTTTTTTCCAAGTCCCTTGTTTCAGTTCCCCAGCTGCTTATAGGACACCCATGAATGTTGTTAATACATCTTGAGTTGGCGCATTCCTTTGATTCCTCTATGAAATCTGAGGGAAAAGTTCC
>NW_020955548.1:1338443-1422413 GCF_003031625.1 Empidonax traillii
TGGAGAAGACAAAAAGTTCTTTGTTTCAGCAGTTCATCTCTGCTGAAATTTGGACCCATATTCACTCTTCTGAAAGATCTATTCTTATTCATATTCAGTTGCTCAACTCGTCGCCCAGGCAGTCAGCTTCATCCTCCCCAGGTTGGAAGCCTTTCCCTTTTAGCCTAGAACTTGTGTCTGACATCTTATACCGACATTTTCCTAATGGCACAATAAACCACCACTATTATGTTGTATATTTTATGTTAACAATAGTAATAGATATAATAATAATAAAAACGTTTAAATCTACAATATTTATTCCAGGTTATATTATCACTTCAGCCCTGCAATAATATCCTTTCATGTTAAGGATACATTCTCAGGTACAATGCTGCTATTTCAGCCATCATTTCCAGGATATTTTAAGACAGATTCTGAAGAACATCACAGAAACTGCTAACCTGCAGTGATATCTCAGGCAATAGCCATTTTTTCCAGGCTTCTTAACAGATGGTAACCAATCCAAATTCAGCAGTGCTAGCAAGCAACACTCAATAAAATTGTAATTGATGCATCTGGTACCTGCTAGGCTGTTTAAAAACTGACTCTGTGGAATTAAAAGGAAATTGTTTAAAGGTCCTGATATAACTGGACCTGATTTTTGGAGCAAATCTATTGGAGATGAAGTCTGCACTTCATGCCTTTAGCCTCTCAACAACCCCTCGGGTTTATGATACAGCAGCAGTCTGATCCTCACTTTCTAGGAACCTACCAGAGAAGCTGTAGGTAATATCACGGTAAAGATGAGTATCTGGTCTTTCAGGCTGTAGCAAAGAGCTATGCAAAAGGACCTCAAATATTTCTTTCAACTGAACTGGAGACAAAGAAGCATAATACGTCTTTTCCATTCTGACGAGCTTCCATGCTTGGTGTTTCACGGAAAACACCCTGTTCAGCCGTTTGCTCTCCCTGTAACACAACACACTGTCACAGGTTGACTTGTCTCTTGCATAAGGAAGAAGAAAGGAAAAATCGCAAGCACTCAGCAAGCACTCAGCTCTGCGTGACTCTGATTAGCCCACAGAACGACCTGGGGGAAGGGGTGCTTATCCGCATTGTGAACAACAGTGAGACTTGAATGGAGAATGGTGAAGTCCAAGATCACTTATTACTTTAAACAATAGGATGTGAAACTAAAAGTATTCTCAATACATGTCTGCTCTAGAAATAGGAATAATTGCAGTTGCATTTTAATGGGTCAGATATTCTAGCAATTTGACTTATACTCTGAAAATAACCAGTCATCAGGTATCAGGGAACTGACAGATGTGCGCCAGCCACCAGAAGATACTATTTTTCAAATTCATCATAGCAAGAGCTCTTCTTCCATGAAGAAAATGAATGAGATTCTGCAGTGCTTAAGCTGAGCAAAAACCTACAGAAAAGTGGTGTTGAAAGGCTTGTTAGCTCTGCACAGAGCAGTGGGGCACAGGGAACCTAGCATTAACTCTGAGTGAGACTCGGCACACTAAACCAGCCCAGGCTCAGCACTGTGCTGCTTCTGAAGTGGGCTTGTTCTTATAGAAGCTCTGGCTTATTGTAATGCACTTGTAATACAGGGAGGCATACGCATAGCACATGAGAGGCACATGAATGGGCACAGAGAGCCACTGACTCTGCTTCACCAAAATTCCTTAAAGGAAAACCTCATGTGTAAGGGTAATCCAAACCCTCGTTCTTTAAGTACTCGAGTCTCAGAAAATAGAGTGAGTGGAGTGAACAGGAAAATGAGAACTGAAGAGGGAGGATGACTGTTTATAGTCCTGCTTGAGAAGAAAATGAGACAATAGCGGCAGCATGAGCTGCACAACCATGTTTGACCACTGTTGGGGGTTGTGAGTATGACAATACACTATTACAGGGCAAGGATCTGAAGAAAGACACTGAGTAGATATTTACAGTGACCCTCTTTTGGGTGTGAGGGGCAGTATGGGAAAATGGATGACAATGCTTGTTTATATACTGGAGAAGTGACAGAAATAAAAGTGAGCTGGTGTGGGAGCTGGTGGTTGGGAGCTGGTGTCCTCACAGTCACACCATAAGAAATTATAGGCAGAGATATGCTGTGGTGATTTTGTGGTGAAAATAAAATGAGATTAGAGAGATTCCTAGGAGACAAAATGAAATCCATGTCATAGATTGGGAGAATTCTTTTATCAGAGAAAAAAATAAGAAAAAAAGAAATACAATGCAAAATTATGAGAGACCAAAAGGATTTCTCTCTCACAAGGAGATTAGAGAAACCATGGCTTGGGGAATGTCTTTTAGACAGCATGAGTGAAATATATGCTTAGCCCAGCTGTAAGGTCCCAGAAAACAATCCAAGCTAAACTGGACATATCAGCTACAGGCAGGATGGTGTTAGTGTTAAAGGCAACAGAAAATACACGCAGAAAGTGTGTTTCATAGAAGTATGGAAATCTCTGTTTTAGCCAGCTTAAGCTGGAAGTGACAGCCAGAGATCTGTGAGAAAGTTTCCAAGAAACAGTCTGAGGTTTTGATTTGGGATAGGCTTGAGATAAAAAGGTGTCTCCATCAGTCTGTCTGGGTCTGGAATGGAGGGGAAGATTTGTCAGTGATCTGCATAAAACAAGGGTTTAGAGTGAATTTATCAAGGAAATTACTAAAGCCCTGTGGAGTGGTCTGAGTCTAGAGCTTGGTGACATCTTCACAAACATCCAGAACAAACATCCACACACATCCATAGTGAAATCTCCATTCCTTTAGGAAAGAAAAAAAAAGTCTCCACTGATAGCCTTCACTGACTTCACATGAGGACAACTGAGAAGAAGAGTTAGGGACTTTGAGGGATGCCATTATCTCAAGGTTTCAGGCGAACAGAAATAACCGGGGCATACAGGCACCAGGTGGAGCTGGTGGGAGGTGCTACTGGTGATCTGAACCAGGGGCACAGCAAACTCGGGTGCTGAACAGAAGAGAGTCAGGGAGTGGAACTGAAGAAGCATATAGGGCTAGGGATTGGTGGGTCATTTCAGTTTTGTTTTAAGATGGAAAAGGTGGGAAATTGAGTTTGCCTTTTGTGAGGAAAGAACCAGCTGGGATTGAGACATAAAGGAAAAAGGGAGCCAGTTTGTCCTAACACATCCTTGAAAGATTCATTTGTATTGCTAAGAACAAACTCTTTATAGCTTTGTGTTAAGACCAGGAGTGTACTTTTTAACCAGAAGATCTCTTGATGACAAGTAGTACCTGCAGAACCACAGAATATTCTGAATTGGAGGGGAGCCACAAGCATCATCAAGTCCAACTCTTAGGTGAATGGCCTGTATGGGGGTCAAACACACAACCTTGGCGTTATTAGCACCACGCTCTAGCCAAATGAGCTAATCCGGGGTCACAACTTCTGTGATGGAAATGTGTAGTGTTTCAAAGGTACGGCTGTTTCAGCAAATGCTAGAAATGCAAACCTGTGCCTGAGACAAGAAAAAAAAAAAAAAGACAGCCTCTGAATATAGAGATCAGGTGTGAGCAAAGAAAGATAAAATGTTTGGCAGGAGTACAGAGGGCTCATAACCTTTCGCAAGGTCTTACTAATTCCAGCCTTTGGCAGACTACACTCCACTAGCACCCAGTCCTGCCAAGTGTCATAATTGTATTCTAAATCTCAAGAAAATGTGTGCTTTTCCTAAAGTGCTGAAATCCATATTTAAGAATATCAGCTTTCATAAAAAAAATTAAATCTAGTCCTCATACTTACAAAAAAACCCAAACAAACCAAACTTGGGAAATATTTCCAAAAGATTCACATAAACAGAATTAAAAGAGATTCATACTTACACTAATTTTTAATATCTTGTGATTTTTACCTTATGACTTTTGCTCAGTGTGTTGGCAACTCTGCTCACTTATAATGAGAACTGAGCCAAGAGACCTTCAGGGGCTGGCTTACTTTTTAAATGAAGTTTAAAATCGTTGTGAAGTATGCACTAAGGCAGTGGCTCCCAAAATGTTGTTCACTGATCAGATTATGGTTAAGTGCTGCCTGGCTTTACACTGTAGTTTTCACCTTGCCTTCACAGCATATTCAACTAAAAGGTGGAAGATAAGCCGCCAATGATGTGAGAAAGTGTGCTAGCCATTAGGAAACTCTAAGGGTCCAAAAGGCTTAAAATCACTGTTGCAAAGGTGTAATTTTATTGCAGAGTTAATTGCAGTGGTGTGCTTTCAATCCTCTCCCTTGGACTCTCACACAGGAGAGCAGTGGTACTGCTGAGCAGCTCGTGACCTGCTGTGCTCGCTTGGGCATCCTTGCCCCGGGAGAGAGCAGAGCCATTCCCATAGCCAGCCCACTGTGGTGGTGGTGGTGCACTGGGAAGCTCCCTGAGCCACCTTTAAGCTGAACAGCCCGGATAGGTTACCTCTGGGGCACAGCAGGAGGGAGCGCAATGTAGGTTAACCACCCAATTATTCGTCCTGCTTGCGTGGTGGAGTGTCGGCACATGCCGAGCCTGCTGCTGCTGCTGCTGCTGCTGCAGCTCTGTGTGATCAGTTCCCGAACTAACGAGAGCAGCACTAGCCCCCACCTCACAGCCCAGCCCTGCGCTAATGTTTATGAATTGTAGCACTTGCTCTGCACCCCATTTTTAGTGGACAGACTCGTTTGTTCACCCCTAAAGAGCTCTTCCCTCTGGTTTTGGATGCAGAAGGAAATACCTGGAGCCCTGGTGGTCCCTGCACAAAGCTCTGCAGTGACGCTGCCGCGTGGCTGGGTTAGCACAAGGTAAAACACAACCACATTCAGGGTGAGGGTCCTCTAAGCAGGCAGGACTTGAGGCAAGGCTTGGGTGAGTGCTCACATGCGGCCAAAGCCAATTACATTCTTCAGTAGAAAAATGCCTGGATGTATCTTGAGAAGCAAGAAAATAGTCCAAGTAACCAAAATGAAGCCACGCCTGCCACTGGACCAATTAGCTCAGCTGTTTCTGCTGCTCAGGGCACCCAACCATTAAAAGGAGACCTACCACGTTTGTATTTTTGCTTCCCAGTCCCTGCATAGGAGTAAAGACCCACAAGGTTTCAGAAAGCCCCAGAAGCACTGGCCCAGGTGAGGGCAGACCCAAACAGGTGGGCCAGAATGTGAGCGGCCACCATGTCTGTATTTTTTAAGTCTGGTGGGTACAACATCATTTAAAAGGTACTGTATCCAGGCAAGACTGCTGGAACGGACTATCACAGACAGTGGTGCAGGATCATGGATGGGAAAAGGGGCACTGATGAACTGTGTAGTGAACAGAGGGACAGGCCCAACTAAATTGACCTACATGAAGGCCAGGTAGCTTTGCTAGCTTCAGAGTCTGGACTTACTGACTGTACATGGCTTTAAAGAGAGTGAGTCTGAAGGACATCAGACTTAAAGGACATTTTCAGTAGCAGTGTTTGCCTCTGAAAATATAGATTTACTGAAATGGAAATAGTTGATAGGTATATTCCTGTTTTCACAAATCTTGCCACAGAGTAAAGAAATATCATACATAAAACGTGTTATGTCATCTCTTAGCTTGGGTGTTTTATTGTCTGCTTACTTACATGGCTTCCCTGGGTTTTTGTGAGCTTGATCTGTTGAGGTTCCTAGAGAGCACAGAGCTCATAAGTCTCATAGCTTCCAGGTAAGCCAGTATTCTACTATACTGAATTTAGTATGTTTAATATACTGAATTTCCATTTGAGAGGAAACTAGCTTTTCATCTTATTTCAGGATGAAAAATTTTTCCAAATCCCAAAACTTATAATGAAAGTGAAATGAAGCCAGTTTTGTCTTAATAGATCACCTATATATATTAATGCTGAACTGTGTGGCTGCAGCAGTGCCTGCCTTCACAGCCAAGGTACCAGAAGAACCAGAAAAAGCTATTTGTTTTCATTAGTACATAACTAAGACCAAGGAAGGCACCTTGGACCTGTTCCAACAAAGAAGACTACAGCCAGCAGATGAACAGCACGAATAGAAGTGGCTGGAGAAATCCTGACATGTATGCACATGTACAGTATTTAGTGTCCGTGCCTCCAAACAATCCTTGCAGGGAGAAAGTGAGGAGGAAATCTTTGTGATTTATCATTCGTATTTATCTTGTACTGACAAATAATAAATAACAATGTATGTCTGACAAAGGGGTTCAGCTTAACAGCAGCCTTCTGCATAGCTGTTGGTTGGGAGGAAAAATGACTGTTATTTTAGCTAGAATCACTGCTACCTGATGGACAGTTAGCGTGATGAATTAAATAAGAAATAAATTTAAAAGCACCTCCTAAGAAAGACTATTTCAGGAGAAATTAAACAAAAAGAAAGAATGCAACTTGATCCCTTATAGCATGAGCACTTATTTAAAACATTAATTTCTGCTCAGTCTAAAGCAAAGAACCCACAAATGCGCTTCCCAGACACACTATTGATTTCTGACCTACAAATTACTCTCCTTCAAGGAGGGCTGATGTGGAGCACAGACGGTGGGGGAAGAGGGCTAGAGTAGACTGGGTACTTCTCAGCTGCAATCTGCATAATGTTTAGTATTCAGTGAGTTAAAGCACGCAATGAAAGGGAACTGTCAGCGCAATCTAGAAGATATAAAGAAATGAAGGGGTGAAAAAAAGCCGTATGCTAATAATCCACTCAGTAATTAAGTGAAGATCGCTGCCAAGCGCCACTGCCACTTTCAAAGGGTAATTTGTACAGGAAATCATAGAGTCATTGTCAAATCATTTCAGGATAAAAGGAAAGTCATCAACTAAGATAAGATAAATGCTGGGTGTCTGGCAGCATGTGCCCTAGGAAATGCCTTTGCTTTTTTATATTGGAAGAAAAAATTTTGCAAAAGTGGGGCTAGGAAATCTTGACATGTTGAAATGTACATTTACTATTAATAATAGAGGTGATATATGCATAGATGCATTATTAAATAGGTAACTGGAACAAAAAAAAGATCATCAAGTGAGCCAGCTAAAGGGAAATTAACTTTCAACAATCTAATGTGACTTTTTACTTGAACCTTCAGTAAATTAGAGCATACTTTATCCCACCCCCAAAGAGTCTTTTGCAATTAATAGACCTTAGTATTCCTTTCTTATAAGTGTGGGATAATCTGTGGGAGAGCCAGTTTCCCGCAAGAAAAGGTTTATTCACATGAAAAGATTTGCAACTTTACATCTGTTAGCCTCCCACAGATCCCATTCAATGTCTAAATATTGCCATGGCTCAGGTTTTGGGCCCTACACAGAGCCGAACCTACAGTCTGCCTGGGGGTGTTGGGATGTCACTGCTGCAAGAACGAGATTTTGGGCTGCAGACCCTGCTTCTCTGAAAAGTGGCATCATTTATCATTTTCTCAAAGTAGGTGTTTTAAAGTTTCCCTGCGTGCTCTGGATGGCACTGAGTTTTCAAATACATCCTGTCAGTCACTTTCAGCACAGTTTAAGGCTGTGCTTTTGTGAGGGCTGTGCTATTGCTGGGGCTGCTCTTGGATGCAGATGGGTACGGGCTGCTGGACTCAGCATCAGTGTCTGATGTTCGGAATGGGCTTTACTGGGACAGGGTCACGCATTAATGGCTGGACTCAGGACATCGGTTATGAACTCCAGTTAGAGACACAGATTTCCCTGAGAACAGGATTTCACCCTGTGTGTCAGCTGAGGGAACGTGGAAGTCTATCCAGGATGGCATTATAGGATGAAAATAAGAAAATTAAGCATTTTAATTCATCATGCTATTTACTGAATTTGTTTACCTCAAACTAATAAAATGCACAGAGCATATCTCATGGGTAATTGTATTTATTCCACATTATGTTAAACAATACATGGACTTACTCAAGCTTTTATGCCATTGTATAGGTGATTTTGACTATGTTGTTTTCTTTCACCACATCTTGAAATGACATAATAAAATTAAACTAATTTCTAATGTATATAATTAACTTCTATGTAATGATACTTGAATTTTATAAAGTGCATATTATGGCCTGCGCTTGACCTGTCAGAGGTGTACAATTACATAGCTGATTTTATGAATCACAGGAAGGTATTTTTTTCAAGAAATGGTGTTTATCAGACATGGAAAAAAAAAAATCTCATTTCATGTATTTTTCCAGATATACTAACTAATCTTATAAAATGTGAGCAGGAGGCTCTTCAGATGTACACTCAATTTTATTTCATGCCAATTATTTTGCACCTAATTCAGCAATCCAAACACAGAACTCAGATCTGAGAAACAACACAGACTCGTCTTGGTATTTAGCACAGAAGTCTTAACACTCAAACAGCATGAGGACTTGTTTCGTTTTTGAGAGAGTTCTGATTTTTTTAAAACAGTGATAACGTTTCAGCCTTCCAGATTTTTTCTTCCATGACAGATATAGTATAGATCAAACAGTTCACATCATAAATAATTCAAGTCTAATTTAATGAAAGTTAATGTTTTACAATAGAAATTGCTTTAATTCTACTTTTAACTGTTTCACAACACTGTTTGAGAATGAAAAAAAGCAGGCTGGAAATGGACTCAAAAACCTGCAACCTCCTGTGAAATTTTTATCATGCTACCTTTCACAAAGAATAAATTTCAAAGTGCTTGCTAATTGGTGGTTTAAAACTTTATCCAAAGAGGCTGAGAAGAGAAAAATTATCACACAGAGAGCAAAAAAAAGAATACAATGTCCTCAAGATATTTTCTTTATTTTATTTTCCTCCTCCCAGATTGTGACATTATTTTTATTACTTTATATTTTATCTTATCTTATATGAAATTAGATTTTTGAACATTTTTATATTTAGAAAATATCTTTTTATTTGAAGGTGAAGGTGTTTCTGAGTTATCTCACTAACATTGCATTTCAAAGGAAACCTCAATAAAAGGACCTCCAGAATATTCATTTACTATTACATGATTAAGGTGAGCAAGAATTGGCCCTAGAATATATTATTTCATATGCTGCTATATAAACCATTAAAAAAATCCCTCTTTACCTTTCTGTTTCAGGGCTATGCATATTTTGATCTGAACAGAGATAGAAGAGGGTCATATCTGTGCTCAGCACAGAACAGTTAATCTCCAGGTATTAAAAAGAGAAAGAAAAGGGCCTGTTGGTGTTCCTTTTGCTAACCAAAAGTGATCTAAAATACATGCAGTACAGTTAGACTGATACCTCGCAATATTCAACATAGTCTCTTAAGATGATAATGGCTGTTTGTCAAGCATTTTTAAAAATATTAGTTCCTGGGAAAGATTAATTTTGGGGAAAATATCTCCCTGTATATCTAGGCATGAAGGACCTCAAAAAAAAAAAAAAAATTAGAGGGTTGCATGGTTTGATGTGTTTTCCCATCCCAACAGGTGCCCATCTATCACTACCTGGAGCAGAAGCTGTTTTTGTGAGTAAGGGCCAGGCATGTAAAAAACACAAACACAATGTAAGTAGTATTTCAGTGGCAAAAAAATCCCTAAATTAGGCTACACAGACTCACAGGCCTCAGTGTATAAAAGCAATTCCAGGTTCAACTGGAAATTTGGCTCCAATTGGATTTTACCAATAGGGAAAGTTTATGAGGTGAAATGTTGCATTTCCTGCAAACAACGATGACTAATTTGTGATTGTATGGCATACCCTAACAGCTGTGATATATGTTGCTTAGAATTCATTTAGTTGTAACAATATTTGTTAATTTTTTCCTTCAGATGCCTGTTGTTGATATTTTCTAAATAAAGCCAAGGAAAAGAAAACGCCAGCATTTTGAAACATAAAGCAATCTGTAAAATTAAAAAAGCCTTCGTATTCCCCCCCACCCCCCCCCACCCCACCAAATGCATACCATATGCCAAAGCTACTCCTTAGCTAAAACCGACTGTTGTTACTGTAGTAATCAGTCTATGTCAGAGCAATTACTTAAAACCATCCGTCCTGGTTGTTCTGCAGAGGCTGCGTCACACTGAGCAGAACAAGGCTGCTGATGGCATGGCCTGACCTCCCGCACACCCACCTGACCGATGGGCACCCCCGGCGGGGAGCACAGGCACGGCCAGCGTGGGCCGGTGGGTGGCCCTGCCTTTGCTGTGGACCTGGAGCAGCCTGGATGCAAGAACCCACACTAGTGGTGGCTTCACTGGAGAAGTGAGGGCTAGGACAGCATGCTCAGACCCCCGCATGCAGCTGGTGCTGTGTGATGAGGAGGGAAAGAAAACCCCAATAGCCCTGATCAAAATGTACGTCTGCCAAAAATCATCAGATGCTGTGGAAACTGATAATGTTGAATACCCTCTTCCAAATCCTGTCCTTTAGTGGACATCTCTACTTGAAAACAATTTGCTCTTGTTTTTGCCCTCAAGAATATGCTTACACAGTAGGAAAAAAATGGTCCTGAAACCTGCATGGTTTTTCCTAACAGTCCTATGATCTTTTATTTTTCACTACACAAAGAGAGATTTTCAAACACTAGCTCACATTTCATTTTATTAACAAATAAGCTCTGTTAGAGGGGGAAGCCATACAGAATCAATCGGTAATTGAAAGGAGATGTACACATTGATTTGTACATCAGTGATATACTGCACTGATTATTGCTGAGGGAAATAATGTTTACCGATTAGGGTTGTTATACATTTATTGTTCCTTTCTTTCTTTTTATTATTATTGTAAATTATCTTTTAGAGTAGAAGGAAGCACATTACGTGTTATGGAACCACAAAAGCAGCTCACAGACATTTGCAGAGGAAAGAGCACAGAGCCTATACAGAAGACAGTAATTCTGAAACTTCAAATCTTTGAAGCTTTTCTGTGACAAGAAAACAACAACAAAAAAAAAGAAGTAGGAATAAAGCATTCAGAAACTATAACCTTATTGTTGAGTTCTCAGTAAGAGTTTTCTTCTCTGTTAATTACTTTTATAATACCTGGTGAGATGGCACCATGACTGGAGTGCTTAGGATACTGCAGTTGAAATAATAAATAATCATCTGACATTTCTTAAAAGGCTTGCTTCTTTCTGAGTGGTGTTTTCTTTTATCAGCCTGCCTCATGCCTTTATCATGTTTGTTCTCATTCAGATCAGTGAAGGCTTTCATTTCCTCAACAGTCCCCAAAGCCAGGATTTGTAGCCTGTATTCAGATTCATTTAAAATCAATGCAGTACAAAATAATTAGAGAGACAAGAAAGGTGTTGCAGGTTCTTTTGTTTCCTTAGATCATAAATTGATGACTGTTTTTATTGGAGAAATGTTTTCAAATAGATAGTGAGTGTGTTCTCTTGCACACATCCTAGCTATACTGTATTTGCAGAATTCTGAACATTAATACAAAGAAATAAATGTTTTTTTCTCAGCAACAGAAGCATCAATAAAAAAAGCCAATTAGAAGAGATGAATTTTTATTACATGCTGATGATTAAATCTACATTAATCATAAACATCCGCAGGCCACCAACAGGGCTTGTTTAATCATTTTCAACCATTTGTGTCTCTCTCCAGCTCCCATTCTGTTAGATTTTTCTACATTACTTCCATATTTGGTATTGGGATGTTAGAAAGTGCAAGTATACTCCTGGGTAATCAGGATTTCAGGCAATATGACTCAAAAAACATTCACAAAAGAAATCTCCTGAAAGGTTTCTAAACCCATGATTTGATGGGCTGTGCAGTTTTGTGACATTGTTTACGGAGCTATTGTGTCATATAGGGCATTCACTGTATGCACAGAGGTCATTTCAAGTATTAAGTAACTGTTGAATTTGGTATAGAGGCAACTGTATAATTGATATAGCCATAAAAGGTAAAATGGAGAATAAAAGGTCAAGAAAGCCTTAGGTACAGTGACCTGGACAGTGAGGAGGACAAGAAATTACTCTAATATCAACAGGGGAATTTTAATGAAATTTGTTTTGAGGACCAGCCTAGAAAAAAAAGGATATAGCATGTTGTCTCATTGCTAGAAGCAAGTAAATAATGCTACAGAAGAGTTCAGACCTAATTGGGAGTTGGAATAATTACAGATGATGATAAGCCAGCCACCAGAGAAATGCAATATTCAAGATGTGTGGTAACAAAAACATTGATTAACATAAGTCAGGACAGGAATGAGCACAGCTCAGAAATTTAGTATATAATTTATGACCATTGCAAAAAAAATCATTATCAACAATAGATATGAAAAGAAAGAAATAAAGTAATTAGAATCCCGTGCTCTTTTTTCTTTTTTTTTTTAAATTTCACAGTGATTTTTTTGAAGAAAGAGCATTTAGCGAACAATTTTTCTTTTAAGTATGAATTACACTGAAACTGAACGCAGCCTCCTCCTTTACCCTTTCTGAACACTCACAGAAATTTCACAACAGTTTTTGGTGGGATACTGACAAGTTTTTCAGCATGCAGTGATATTCCAAGTTGCCTGCTGCTAATCTAATTTTTTTTCTTTTTATAAGCAAGTTTTTCTTATATGAAAAAAGGGGAGGTGGGGAGGAGGCAAGCAGAAGCCATTTTAGTTTTCCCTTAGATAAATTAAGCTAGCAAAATGCTCTTGGGAGATTTCTGATAGGAATAAAGTAACAGTTTCTGGGCTCTTATTCTTAAGCTATTTTTCATTCCCAACAGCTTGACAAAAGGCATATCTATGTTTTACTGTTTCACAGAAACAGTTTGGTGACTGCAGAGCCAGTGAGGATACCCCAGTGGTCCAGTTGGCTTGGGTCTGTACTGTGTCCCTGCCTGCGAGTGCTGCATGTGGCTGTGGCGAGGACTGGGGAACAACCAGTAGCAGAGGCGGCAGCCATCCCATCCCATCCCATCCCGTCCCGTCCCGTCCCGTCCCGTCCCATCCCGTCCCGTCTCGTCCCGTCCCGTCCTGTCCCGTCCCGTCCCATTCCTACTGTGTTTCCCTAAAGAATGAAAAGGAGATGACAAAGAGTGGCAGCTCCTTAGCCAAAAAACATAATGCCTCTGGACAGGCAATGTAATTCTTTGAATATTTTAGGATTTTACAGAAATGCATATCTGTGTGATAGGATGTTTGTTTCTCTGAGAATATGGGTCAGATTTCAATTTAGGAAACAAAGAGTCAGATATGTAGTGGCTACTGGCTTTTGAGTGAGCTGGTGTGGTGATCACACCATGAGGCAATTTCTCTTCACGAGGCAAAAGAAACTTCCAGTGGGCAGATTTGTAGTGGCAGAGGAGGTTCTCTCTGTTCTAATTTTAAAATACCACCCTCATCAACATGTATTCCATCAGAAGGTTATGCCTTGGCTGAAATCAGTCACTGGGAAACTACAGAGTTAACTATTGTTTAAAGATAGCAGTTCAGCAAACCTCTGTGCTGCAGACTGGTCATCACTGAATTTCCCAAGTACCTCTGTGCACATATATCATCAAAATATTAACTGAAAACACCGTTAAAGGCAACATGGCTCATTGACCATGTACCGCAGCATTGCTGTCAAATGGTTATTTGTGGACCACACTTTGAGAACTACTCACTGAAACTGTCTAAAATGAAGTGTGGAAAACACTGTAAGAGACAAAGCCAAGGAAATAATATATTGGCAAGGAAGTGGAATCTAGCCCCATCTTTTTCTATTCAAAATTGCACAGATATATGATAGCTCTATCAATTGTAATGCCAGTCTAAGGCAGAATATATGGTCAAGCACAAAGAAATAATTAGGGAACTGTCACAGCAGGCAAAAAGAAGGGATAAGAAATAGTAAATGGAGCTAAGCTGAGATAGATATAAAATGTCGAGAGCCATGAGAAAAGTGAAAGATGAAAGGTAGCAGCCAGTCCAACAACATGAATACGATGTAAAGCAGAACAGCTTTTAGTTAAGGTGGATCTCAGTTTCTTAACATTCTGTGAGGAAAGATTTGCAAAAGAATGGAGCAATGTGTGAAAATAAGAAACAGAAGGAGCAGAAGGAAGACAATATGGTAACACATGGTTACAGTTCCAAGACTTGAGAATATATTTCTTGTACTATATCCCTTTATGTTAAAATGCATTCTGTTTATTCTGGCTCAGTGGCTCAGCTGGTATCATAGTGTAACACCCCACCACATGCTAGACCCGAGCTCAGGAGCAAGCTTGGGCCAACAGAGCTTGGGACTGTCACAGAGGTGATGCTGTTAGCTTCAGTATTGGATAATGCTGCCCCAGGGAAGGGATAGAGCTGTGCATTTTTCTGAGAACAGCAAGAAGGAAGGAAAACAATAAGCAGAATGGGAGAAAATGCATCTCATAGGCATAAATAGACAAAAATATAGGTCTCATGTAGGTTTAGCTTTCTCCAGGAAGTGAGAACATCTTTTGCTCATGTTTTTCTGCAGGACTGATACAGGATTCTGGCTTCTGTACTGTACATATTACTCTTCAAAATAAATTTTATTTGCTTCCTAAGTATTTAATGCATGAGTGTGGCTATAGGAAGTGAACTGAGATGAACAGCAAAATTTTAGAGCCAGAATGATATCTAGTTATAAGAGATCAAAAGTTGTGAATAGTGATCTTATAAATCCCTTTGTAAACTACACATAATTCAATATCAGGAGTACATTCTCTCTCTGATGGTGCTTCCCTGTCTTCGAAGTTTTAATGTAAGTTGTAAGGAAGCATAAAAGAGAAGTTGACTGATTTCAGACACCCTGAGGCTCGTTTGCAGAAATCTTGCTTAAAGCGTTTACTGCTTTATGGAGTCGAAAAGTGAGATTTATCTAACCTTCAGTGATCTATTGATGTATTAATTACTTACTTTAGATACTGATTCCAGAATGAGGCCTCTCTCTCCTCCTAGACTGAGCAGTCAGTGAAATTACAACAGATGTGTGATTTGCTGGTGATTTATCTCAGGTGAGATGGAGCCTACCCCAGGAAAACAGAATGGAACAGTTCTTAACTCCATGTATTTGATGCCACCTGCTTTCATGTCTCTCAAGTATGCCAAATATTGTAGTCAGAGAGAAATCAAACTGATTTATTCTGGCTTACTCAATAGCAACGACACATTGATAATGAAGAGCAAGTGGTTTCCCTCTGTAAAATTCATTCCTTAGTCTGCACTGTAGTACTGCAACCTGACGAATATTTTGCAACAAATCTCTCATGGACATTATGGTTCTGAATTGTAAACTGCTCTTTTAAAATCAGTCCAGTACCTTGCACATTAGCCAGTGGCTTTTGATTTGTTCTACGCATGTTTTAGAAACAGTGTTCATACATATAAATATACATTATTCCAAAAATACTTCTCATCCCAGCTGCGAGGTCACAGGACTAATTCTCCTGAAGAAATAATCTTGCAAAACATTGTCTTTTGAAATCAAACTGTTTCAGAAATCACTCCTTCCTCCCTTCCCAAACTTGAAAATACCAAGCAGATACCTGTGAGTTATTCCTGAAGACACTCTCCGTAAAAACATATTTAAATAACAAAAGCATATCCAAGGTCACAAGAAAAAAAAATGAGACAAAGATATAATTAAGAAATATTTAAATTCTACACACAATTAAGTTTGATCTGATCGGGGAAATAGGTGCTTTCAGCCTGACAAAGACAGGTACCTTTGCTTTGCCAGATCTGGGACAATGCGCCTTTAAGATATTGTGCCATTTCTTTTAAGCATTACTTCAAAAATGTGGGAGGAGGGAGCATCTAAAGCAAAATTGCAAATGCAACTTTTGATTGTTATGATTTATTTTTAATTATCCTTTTCTCCTTTTGTCTTAATTGGACAGAGCCAGTCTAAACTTGTTCTGTGCAATTAAGAGCAGTTACATGCATAGAAAATTGAGACCTATTTTAAATCTCATTTGGACTGACTCATAGTTCATCTTGCTACAGGAAAATTAGAGCAAGAAAATATATTTAAAAATCTAATGAGCTTTAGTAAAAATATCCTCAACAAAATGATGTGCTGGTAAGTTTTACACATTCAATTCAAATCGTATCAGACAGTGGATCAGGGGAAAAACATTTTACTCTTACCAGGATTCCATAGGGGACATCAAGGAGCATGTTATCAAATCCTCTTAAAAATCCGTTCTGAAGTTTTAGCTATTTATTTCCAAGGCAACTAAACAAATATTTTCCAAATAACTCATATGTGTGGCTCAGGCAGGGGCTAATTCTGTACTTGGTAATTTCCTACCTCTTGCAAACACAATTGGCACCCAGTGTACACAGCAATGCACTTTCCAATAGTTAAGGTAACAAAAACGCCGTAAGGTGAAGGCTGTGCTAAAGCACCTGCATAATGCCCATTAGTGTTAATAGGGGCTTGGGAGAACGTATCCTATACCTCCATAAAAGGCCTCATGCAGCTTGGAATAAATGTGCAAAACAATAATAAATTAGTGAACCAGTATGAGAATAATCGTTTGAAATGAACCCAAATCCAAATATTGGAAATTTCTGGGGTTTCATGTTACACTCAGGCCTCGTTTCTTAGATCCTTTGGCTAAGATTCTTGGGAGGGGGAAAAAGTGCCTGAGAAATCCCATCTTCTCTCCTGGTTGCATGATTATAGCTGGTGGCTCAGAACATGAAGGAAGTGGCATATATGAGGAGCAGTCATTGTGCCTGCTTGGAATAAAATACATCTTCTCACTCACCTGACCACTGTCTGCTCTCTCCTTCCCTACTTCAGGTGCTACATGGGCCAAAGTAAAACCAAATGAAACCACTTGGAGCCATGAGCGTGCTTGAAGGCTGAACCATGTTTTGCAAGAAAGTCCCTTTGCTCGCAATTCCTACAGATCCTTCCCAGGGACTTAAAAAACCTGAATAGAGTTATTTTATTTTTTAGCCATTATTTCTTATTGCTGAGCATCCTTACCTCCTGTGTTCTCCAGTGAGAAGCAGTAATAACAACACACAGCAAATTGAGATTTACCATTCATCCATTAAAAAAAAGAAGTTTCTAAAACATGAGACTCTTGAAAAATTTTAATCTGCTTGTAAAAGTGTTTGTTTGTTTTAAGTCCTTTCTCATCTCTGAACTCTCTTTTGCATGTGACCTTTTTTTGCCAAAGTCTCACAATGAGGTTCAGTTGATAAAATAACCTTATTCATAAAGTGTGAATTTCCATCAAGTCAGATGAAATGTGAACTTGAACAATGGAGAGCTGGCTTCTCTCCAGTCCTAAATATAGCTGTGTGAGAACTTTGTGAAACCTGCCAAGCAGTCAGCCCCACTCTTTAAGAAAGTCCTGAAATACTTAGGATCCTTCAGTTTGCCTCATTCATTTCATGTCCTCCCACAGTTTTGAAGGTTTCTGTGACCAGTTAGACCCTGCCTACATGAAGCTTACAGCCATTTTTTCACATTGCAGTGCTGTGTTTGTCTCCGGGGAGACATACATTTCGAGAGAGAGGTAAAATAGTAAGTAGGAAGAGCTTTGAGAGCTTGACCATGTTGAAGTCCCCTGGGAGAACATGTTGGCTGGTAACCATGCTCCAGTGAGGAGTAACAGGGTGCCAGATGGGGAGGCCCTAAACAGATGATGTGTCAGCAGTCCAGGGAGCTATCTAACTGCAGTGATGGGAATGAGTTCCTCACCTGAGTTTGGCTCACCAGACATACTCTGGAGGAAAACCTATGGCTGAAACTCTGAGACTGTTGAGACTAAAGGAACCTCCAGGGGGGCACCAGTGGTCTTGATGGCCAAAGGTCAGTTAGTCAGTCTCATTTCTATGGAGGGTACCAGGGAGAGACTGTACCTTGGGCAGAAAGCTCCAATTACAGAGCAGTACTATGGCTTGCCCCAGTTAAGTTGAGTGGGCGGAGTCAAGAGATGGTGAGTGGTCCATGCTGGACCTCTGCCAGGGAACACGGCAGTCAATCATTAACACTTTTTGACCCTCCAGCCAGATATCTTTCCCTAGTGATATTTTTGTTCTTCCCTTTACCCTGCTCAGTGCCTTTTAACATTATCCTCTGCCCTCCCTTTGGAGGGTCTACTGTAAAGACAGTGTGGTGCAAATATGGTCTACCTGCTGATGGAGGCTCCACACTACCAACAAGCTTGGGGTTTAAATCTTGGGCAATGACTTCAGTAGGAGTCTTCTTCTAGTTCACAAGAGAATTAGAACACGTGCAGAAATGTACAGAAGTTGGCTCCTGCATACAGATGAATAATGAAAGTATTGTGACTGTTTTACATTTTCAAGGCCCTTATAAGAAAAAAATGGCTCATGAATAGCTCTCAATGTGAGAAGAGTTGTTCAGACCTGAGGATATGCATTTCGTGGGACTGGTGATGGATTATATAAGCTAAAAAAATGAGACCTGCAAGAGGTGAAGAGTTGCAGCTCCTGGAGACACCCTCTCGGCTGCAGAGCCAGGGTGTGAGGGGACTGGACTGGGAGGGTCCTGCAGCAGCCTGTCACTGAGATCCTGCTCCCACAAGGGTTCTAGGCAGGCCATTCGTCTAAAGGTGCCAAAAAAGATAAGGAAGGAAAGGAAAATGGAGAGTATGAAGAGAAAATGAGATACCACTCCAATTCTTCTCAGGCTCCAGGATTTACCAGTCTCCATGCAGAAGAATTCATTCTTATTTACAGTTAACAGAGGGAAAGTACATTTTGGTGTACGTGCCGTAAAAGGAACATTTCTGATATGGAACTCAAATTCTCAATCTGAAAAAGATGACATTTTAGTTTGAAACTAAGTATATTTCTTCTCAATTAATTTTAATTCCTCATTAAAATTATAACCTTATATCTTGGGGTTATACAGTTTGCCCTGAACCTGGGAGATTAATGCACAAAAAGGCTCCAGCTTGAAGTCAACAAACAGACAATAACACAATGTTGAAATTACCAGGGATTTTACTTGTGGCTGATGTTGGATGAAATCTCTGGATCTTAATGCTTGAAGTGTTAATTATGCTATTATCATAGCAAGTCTATAAAATTTTGGGAACAGAGGAATTTAGGACTGGATAAATGAATAGACAATTCTGCCAAACTTTCATAAACTGAACAACTGCATCTTAAAATTTATTTGTATTTTTCTGACCTTATTTCTCATGAAAAGCTGTTCCAGAACAGCTTTTGTGGTTTGAATTTTTCCTATTTCCAGTCTAAATTTATCCTTGGCTAGATTATATCCAACTGTATTTGGCCCGACAATGTCCTTTCTTTAAATAGTTCTTATCCCTGCCTGATGTTTATTCCATAGTAAATAGCACTCACATGTCTTTTCAAGCTGTGTTTTGATAGGATGACAAACAAAATATTTTAATTTATCTTCTTTGAGATAGGCTTTACTTTCTCCCTGCTATCCCCATAGCTGTTTTCTGAAGCAGTTCCAGCCAGGTCACATCGATCTCGTGCATGGATGGCCAGTATGGATGTGCTGTATTTCAGATGAGGCCTCTCTGGTGCTTCGCTCAAGGGCACAAATACTTTCCTATTGCCAGTTGAAATACTTCACCTGACACCACATATAGGATCTCATTTGCCTTTTTCCCTTAACTGAAGCATCTTTCTGGCTCAGAAAGGCAGTTCTTCTCATTCATCCCTCTTTGTTTCAACTGATGAACTCCAGATTGTAGCAGGAAAGCTAATTAGTCTGGGATTGCATAACCTTACACTGAAATTAAAAATTAACCCTTTCTTCTGTTTGTTTTTAGCTTCTTGCCTCTATGGGAAATTATGTGATTTCGTTTTTCACACAGATACCCTTGGTGAAGTGATGCCTACTATGACTGGCTGTCTGCAAAGTCATCTTGAGATGATACTGACCCAAATACTGCTAAATCTTGGAGAAACCTGTTCTAGGCACAGTCCAGTCCAGTTGAACTCTTTCTATCAAAACTTCACTCTGTCTCAACTGTTGCTGATCTGAGCAAGAGCAATCAATGAACAAGCTCTCATATGTAATTACATTTTTCTCATCACTTTGGTTAACCAGATATTATTTTCTGTATAGAATGTAAACTGGTATAGGCAGAAATCAAAACTTTTGTTGTGAGATTTTGGTGTGCTTTACAAGGTAGTGCTCTGATCTATTGCTATAACTTCTGCGAATCACAGAAAATACCTCATAGAGGAGCCCAAACTAGAATGTTAAAGTTTTGGAAGATAATAAGAAAATCCCAATACAAAGTTGAATTTTTAACCTTCATCAGTATTAAATTAAGTCCTTAGATATCTTTAGCTAATTTGAACTTAAAAGCACACTAAATTTAAACTCTATTTATGAAGCAGGGATCTTATCTGGGATGCTATCCAACAATGAATATCTCCTGGTTTTAAGAAAGTACTTGGCTTATTGAGAGATACTTTCTGCAATGGAGATGCCTTCCCTGAACTGAGAGATGAATTGGATCTGAAACTGGTCAAAAATGGGAGTGCCGGTTTCACCAAAATTCCAAAATGCCAATGCCTTTTTTTTTGACAAGTGCTATTTATTTTTAAAAAACACTAAGTCCATATTTTTAAAAGCAGCGAAGAATGTGATCAAAATGGATTTAATGTCTCCATTTTGTTAAGAAATTAAGGTCTGTTTAATTCTTCATACTTTTTTAGTAAGTTCTTAAATTTTCTGTATCTTAAATAGATTTTCTGTGGTCCTTAGATCCTGAAGGTGACTGTACATGTGCTCTGTAAGACAGCTATTGTGGCAATTTTGAGATATTCTGAGCACTCAAGCATCTCACAGGCACCCTGCTCCGACAAACCTGTTTGAAGTCCAGACTCTCTCCCCTGTAAATACAAAGCCAGCCTCACATTCTGATCTCTGAATACAAAAAAAACCCAGCAGCAGAGAACCATACTCTCTGTTTGCAAGGGACTTCTTACAATAATTCTGATAAAGCAGGGTTTTTTTCCTTCAGGTGAAGTATATTCCCAATACATACTTTAATGAAAGATGGAAGACATTAGTTTCAGGATCAAAGGTCTTTATTTTTCCTCCAAAAATTACTCCCTTCCAAACCCAAAGATATAATTATGTTATACCTGGGGCTTCTGCCTCTGCCAAGCTATGTAGACAATAGGAAAAGGTATTTCAACCTTACTTACACATCTACCAGTGGAGATGAATATTTAACTGAGAGAAAAGAAAGCTATTTATTACATTACTTAGGGCTAGAAAGATGAAGAATTTACTGTACAGTCAACCAGCTCTAGCTGCAGAGGCTGACACAGAGTGTAAAATTGCACTGAAAACATTGTGTCAACACTTTTAAATAATGGTTAATGGTTTTGGAGAATGTCACAAACACAAGAAGTGGAGCACAGGGTATAAGTGAGCTAATGCACAGTCACTTTAGTTGCTTTAGGAGCACATGAATTTGGTACCATGCAAGACAAAATGCTAGTGGAGAAATCTGTTCTGTTTATTCAGGAACAATTGCTGTTTGAAAGAAAAACCACCAGTGGCCCAATTTAGATGACTGGAAATTGCTCACAGCCCACGGTCAAAGCTGGGAAAGGTTATAGGACAGGAAGATTTACCTCAGCATTTTACACAGGTACTTTTGCTCTTTGCTAGCACCAGTCCACCAAAGAACTATGCTATTCACTGTTTTTGTTTTCAGCTAGGATGACAGGAACATATTTGCAGTTTACAGCAGGTGCCCAGCTAAGTCAACAAAGTGCAAGCTATGCAGTAAAAAATAATATATAAAAAAGGTCACTTTGCCTGGGTATGCCACTCCAGCAAGTTTCAGTGCTTTACAGGGTGAATGTCTGAATCCAGTGACTGGAGTGATACTTTGCTCACCACAGCATCACTAAAAGTATTGTTTTCTCCTGTTTAATGCATGCAGAGACTTTTAAGATGCTTGTCCGCTCTTGTCCTGACAATCATTACTACACCTGTTTCTTTGAAAAAGAAAAAAAGTCAGGCTATTCATTCATAACCTCCAGGTGGTCACCTTTGTGCTTGTGGCAAAAAGTCATTCTTCCTGGCGGGTTTTTCCAAATCAGACACCTAATGTCATCTCCCTTTACTGAAGGGTGTCACAACACATGTCCACCTGGCCCTCTGGCAGTGATGGGAGCCTGACTCCATGCCCCCTCCAATGACTATGACTTCCATATCTTCCTACTGAGGATGAAGGAGGTAGAATTAAATATCCTGTAATTAACTGCAAATGATACTGTACAAGAAAAACAGCAGTGGTTAAACTTGTTATTTAAACAAAAATGTAAAGGCTACTCTCAGGTGCTCCGTGCGTTAATAGTTCTTAATTGCTGATTGCCTTTACAGCCTTACCTGGGACCTCACCATACCTTCTGCTGTGAGCTCTGGGTCTCCCCTTGTGCTGCACTCAGATACAGGGAGCTCATGCAGTTAAAGAGTAACTAGGGTGGAAAAAAAATTACTTCTCAGCTGAATGACTCTCCGTTCTTTGAGCAGTAAAGAAGCTCAACTGTGCAGTCCTAGGAAGGACCAGCCACTTCCTTTGGTGGTTCACATGAGAGCCTATCATTTACCTCCTAATCTCATGCAGAACCTCGAAGGAGGACCAGTGGCATCTTCTAGACACAGTGAGAGAACCACAAAGCCTTTCAGTATTTGAGCTAAAGTGCTAACCCATTGATAGCTGGCCACACAAACATCAGCAGAAGTGCAAAAAAATAATTCTGTGGCTTTTTGTGTAGGCTTTTTCATACATATCTTATTTCTGTAAGAAAAAAGGCTGATAGTAATTTTACTTATCTTGTTATGACAGTGCTGATTATCATATGATGAAACTAGGACAGTGCCCACATTGAAAGGAAGCCTGTAGAGGTATCGGAACAGTATTATCAGTGTTTCTTACTTCTGTATAGTGTGTGGACTTTAAGCCCTAGTAAAAACAGTAATGTGGATAAGAGTGTGGTTCTTAAAAAAACCCTCACTGAATCAAACTTGGACACTAGAGGACTTGGAGCTTCCACTAAAGATGGCCTCATTACAACATACAGATTTATGAAGGAGGGGGAAAGATTTTTCTTTATAGGGTATGTGTTCATCCCAATGGCAAAACAAAGAGGACAGCACTAGACAGAAGGCATTTGGTATCATGCCAGACATTGCTGTTAATCCATTTTCAGGTGAATTTCTTAAGAAATGGCACTTATGGAGTCATACTGTGTGCATGTCCGTCTTTATAACTGCTGGCTCAACTGACTCAATTTCAGGCAAATTCGACAGATGACTGGAGGTCTCAAGTACAGTAAGAACTGACAAGTTTCATTAAAACTTTTATATATGTATATAATTCAAATATAAAGTTACATAATAGGTTGAAGAAAAAGGGCATATCAGCACCTCTGCAGAAGGAAAAGTTGGAGGGTGAACTCACTCGTACATGATATCAAAGAACTTCCGTGGGGATATTATAAAACCAGGGAGAAGCTTAAACTAGTCTTTGTGTCCTAGTAAATACTAGGTCATACCCGGAACCAAAACACCGGAAAGCAGCTTCCCTAGTTTTGTGTCCTTGGGATTCCTTGTTTCTGTCAGGACACAGATCTTCAGGGCATTGTCCAACCACTGAGAAACTGACTGGGTGAGTGCTTCTCTGGTGAGTAATTTCTAAATTATTCTTCTGCAGATGCCCCTGGGTGAAATAAGTAACTTGCTACCTAAACGGGGAGATTGAATGATAAACAGCTGAGACACCGCCTGTGCACTTCAGCCTCTCTTAAGCAGCCTCAGCAAGGATGAATACCTAAGAAGGGAGTGGTCTTCTTAGTACTCATATGTAAAGAGCTAGATAGAGCAAAACTGAAAAAAAGAGAGGATGCTGATTAATTGGAAGGCAGATAAGATGGAGGATTTCCTCTTAAAGTAGAAATGGTTGTTCAGCATGGCAAATGAGGTGAGGTGCAAGTGAGAAAACCAGGCTCTTTGCCTGAGAAGCAATGAATGGAGTCCCAGGGCTTATACAGAAAGCCAGTCAGAGTCACATTTGCTGGCCTTTTTGTGCACAGAACAGAATATATCTGTGTCCAGCCTTGACTGCATAGGGTCTGTGTTGATAGAGACAGGAAATACTACTCTCCTGGCCACATACCCTCCCCAGCCTTCATGGCTGGCAATTCAGTCTTCACTTCTTTCCTGCAAG
The DNA here is from genome assembly GCF_003031625.1 of Empidonax traillii. Taxonomy (NCBI): domain Eukaryota; kingdom Metazoa; phylum Chordata; class Aves; order Passeriformes; family Tyrannidae; genus Empidonax; species Empidonax traillii. Next base: position 1,362,541 of record NW_020955548.1, read on the forward strand.
TGGCTTAGGCCATCTCATACTGGCATAACCTACCACTGAAAAATGCCTTCTCAGAGTCTATCTGAAGTTCATCTATTTACTAAGCTTTACAATGTGCCCTGAAGGTCAACTGAGTCAGATTTCCTTGAAATGGAAATGAGGAAGGGATTTCCGGATGGACCTTCACTACAGAGGTGATTGCTGCAGCACCCAGGTTTTTGATTCTCTGCTTGAGTAGCTCAGGTGGACCAAGCAGCTGAGGATAGGTAACAAAGCACAAGTAGTTCACTCACAACAAGCAGCTAACAGTTAAGCCAATTTGACACATATTTTAATCTTTAATTAATTTTTTTTCTTTCTCCAGAATTCAGACTGCCTCCTGGAAAGAAGGAGAGAAAAAGTAATAGAGACATTAATTTTTTTCATTAATTAACCATCTGGGACTGAATTATGAAACATTCTGATACAGAAATACATCTTTTTACCTCTGGTAAAATGGTTTCCCTTGATGATGAGTCCATTTAAAACTAAAGGAGTTTTTAACACTGACTTCACAGGCTCTTGAATTTCTGTCTCAACACCACATTTTCCAAGGTACCAGGTATGAGGCAGGTGGTAGGTAGGCAAAATCTAAACTTTCTCCATGTTTAGACTTCTGTCCACATTCAATACTGTGGTGCTTGGTGAACTTCATGTTTCAGAAGTCTGGGCTACATCTGCGTTCCCCATGCAGTCCCAGGGTTTCTAGCATTTTGTTACCCCACTGATCTCCTGATGCTTGCATTTCAGTTCCATGGTCACACAAAGCAACACCATGCAGATGTCTGCTAGCAATGACAGTCCCACCATTTCAGCTGGCCCTTGGCCACCACTCTTCAAATGGGATAAATTGTTTCTGGAACAAGCCCCTGTTTCTCTGTCCTTTGAACTATAGAGAAAATACAGATAACTGTCTTACACAGTGATGTTACTGGGCAGTTTGTACAGGCTGGATCACTGGGCCAAGGCAACCGTGTGAGGGTCAGCAAGGCAAAGTGCCAGGTCCTGTACTTGGATCACATCAACTCTCATGCAGCACTACAAGCTAGGAGAAGAGCGACTGGAAAATGGACCAGCAAAGAGTAAAAAAGAACCTGGGAGTTCTGGTTGATAGCGGCTGAAAATGAGTCATAGTGTGTCCAGGTGGCCAAGAAGGCCAGTAGCATCCTGGCTTGTATCAGGAATAGAATGGCCAGGAGGACCAGGGCAGTGATCATTCCCCTATACTCGACACTGGTGAGGCTGCGCTTTGAGTGCTGTGTCCAGTTTTGGGGCCTCATTACAGGAAAGATGCTGAAGAGCTGGAGAATGTTTAGGGAAGGGCAACAGAGCTGGTGAACTGTCCAGAGTACAAGTCCAATGAGGTGCAACTGAGGGAGCTGTGGATGTTAAGCCTGGAGAAAAGGAGGCTGAGGGGGATGTTATTGATCTCTACAACTACCTGAAAGAAGGTTTTTAGCAAGGTGGAGATCAGTCCTTTCTCCCAAGTAAAAAGTTATGGGACAAGAGGAAATGGCCTCAAGTTGCATCAGGAGAGGTTTAAACTGGGTATTAGGAAAAATTTCTTCCCTGAAAGAGTGGTCAGGCATCAGAACAGGCTGCCCAGGGAAATGGGGAAGTCACTGTCCCCAGAAGTGTACAAAAACCATGTAAATGTGGTGCTTAGGGAGGGAAAAACCTAGTTCAGTGGTGGACCTGGTAGTGTTAGGTTAATGGTTGAACTCGATGGTCTTAGAAGTCTTTTCCAACCTTAATGATCCTATGAGACTCTGATTCTTACATAGTCATTTCTGAAGAGGCCTGGTTACAAAATGGGGTTAACTGGTATCCTAGGTAGCCCTAAATCATAGAATCAACCAGGCTGGAAAAGATCTCTGAGATCACTGAGTCCAACCCATGACCCTACACCACCCTGTCAACTAGGCCATGGCGCTAAATACCACATCCAGTCTCTTCTTAAACACCTCCAGGGACAGTGACTTCACCACCTCCCTGAGCAACCCATTCCAATGTCTGATCACTCTCTCTGTAGAGAATTTCTTTCTAATGTCCAACCTAAACCTCCCCTGGCACAGCTTAAGACTGTGCCCTCTTGTCCTGCTGCTGATTGCCTGGGAGGAGACCAACCCCCACCTGGCTACAACCTCCTCTCAGGTAGTTGTAGAGAGTGATGAGGTCACCCCTGAGCCTCCTCTTCTCCAGGCTAAACAACCCCAACTCCCTCAACCTCTCCTCATAGGACTTGTGCTCGAGTCTCTTAATCAGCCTCACTGTCCTTTGGACGCTTTCCAGCACCTCAGTGTCCTTCCTAAACTGAGGGGCCCAGAGCTGAACACAATACTCAAGGTGCGGCCTGACTAGTGCCAAGTACAGGAGCAGAATCACTGCCCTGTCCTGTTGGCCGCACTGTTCCTGATCCAGACCGGGATGCCATTGGCCACCTGGGCACATTGCTGGCTCATGTTCAGCTTCCTGACCCCCAGGTCCCTTTCTGCCTGGCTGCTCTCCAGCCACTCTGTGCCCAGCCTATAGCGCTGCAGGGGGTTGTTGTGGCCAAAGTGCAGGACCCGGCAATTGGCCCTGTTGAACTTCATCCCATTGGATTCAGCCCATTTATCAGGCCTGTCCAGGTCACCCTGCAGAGCCCTCCTACCCTCCAGCAGATTGACACTCCCCCACAACTTGGCGTCATCTGCAAATTTGCTGATGTTGGACTCAATCCCCTCATCCAGATCATCAATAAAAATATTAAATAGAACTGGGCCCAACACCGATCCCTGGGGGACACCACTGGTGACCGGCCACCAGCTGGATGCAGCCCCGTTCACCAGCACTCTCTGTGCCCGGCCATCCAGCCAGTTCTTAACCCAGCACAGAGTGCCCCTGTCCAAGCTGTGGATTGTCAGCTTTTTCAGGAGTATGCTGTGGGAGACAGTGTCAAAGGCTTTGCTGAAGTCCAGATAGACCACATCCACAGCCTTTCCCTCATCCACCAGGCGAGTTACTTGATCATGAAAGGAGATCAGGTTGGTCAGGCAGGACCTGCCCCTCCTAAACCAGTGTTGGCTGTGTCAGATCCCCTGTCTGTCCTGTAGGTGCCGTGTGATCACACTTAGGATGATCTGCTCTATAACCTTGCCAGGCACTGAGATCAAAGTGACAGGCCTGTAGTCTTCTGGTCTTCCTTATGACCCTTTTTGTGGATGGGCGTCACATTAGCCAGCTTCCAATCATTTGGGATCTCCCTGGTGAGCCAGGACTGGTGATAAATGAGTGGCTTGGTGAGCTGTTCCACTAGTTTCCTCATCACCCTAGGATGGATCCCATCTGATCTCACAGACTTGTGAGGATCCAAGTGGCTCAGCAGTTCACTCACTTCTTCCTCCTGGATAACAGGGGGGGGTTATTCAGCTCCCCATCACTGTCTACCAGCCCAGGAAGCCAGTTGTCTTGAGGACAACTTGTCTTCTTGTTGACATTTCAGAGCTAATATTCCAACAGCTGAAATGTCAGTCCAAATGTACCCATCTCAGGGTGAAAACACGCTTTTCAGCATCACAGCTGTGGGCTGTGTCATGTTAAGTTTGACTCTGGAGAGGTACCAATAACAGGCAGATTGTCTTCTTTGTCCTTTCAGTGCTGGTCCTCCTCTACTGTTGCCAACTGGAGAGCAGAGCTACTGCCTCACTCAAATATGAAGAAGACAAACTACATCTTGTCTTGATGTGTGAAGAAATGCAGATTAGGACATGATGGGGGATGTTGAAATGGGGCAGCAGGATCGAAGATGAGGAGTGTATATAAAGAAACTGAAATGGAGAGTGGGCTGGGGCAGCAAAGTGGGGGTGAGAAGAAATGCAGCTAGCTGGCAAGTGGAGAACATGGAGTGGGGTAGGAGAAGAAAGCTGAGTCTAGTTGCAGAAAAAAGGAGGCATATGGAGGCTGAGAGTTACTGAGGTTAAGGTTTGAGGAGGGAAAGAGCATTTGAAACCAGACTAAAGAGGGGTGCTAAGGAGTTGGAAAATTCAGTTGGTAACTGGCCAGGTGGAATATGGGAAGACTGGGGAAATATGGGACAAGACTTGGGAAAGATCTGATGGGTTAAATTAGATCTCACAGGGGGACATATTTGGCTCAAAAATCTTTAGAGAGAATCTGGGAAACACAAGTGATTAGCAAAGACCCATAAGGGGCAAAAGAACAAAGAGGAGCCAGGGACAAACTGGAAGTTTTGGGCTGGGCATAAAGGAGTAATAGGAGCATGAAGGGTCTCTGTCATTTTGAACAGACTTCTTTCAGCAGCCCCAAATAGAATACAAGAGTTCTGAATCTCACTATTTGTCTACCACCAGTATTAGTGAAACCTGCTGGTCAGGGGGTACCTGATGGTACTTTTTCTGAGACTTATTGTGTCTGTAAGCTACTCCCTTGGTGCAGAGCTCAGTGATATTTCCTGGCCTGGTGCAGTGCAGCAGAATAGAGAACATCCACTGTATGTCAGAAATGAGATTTCTATTTTCTAGTGTGCCTTGCCACAAACCTCAGAAATTATACAACATATATTCAAATTGATCTAAAAAATGAAAATCAAACTTAAACGTTAGGAAATGTTAGACTTCAAGTCTTCTGCCTAAAGTCATCTGGTTTATTCACTGATCACCTTACTTTTGCTCCAAATGATTCAGGAATCTATTAAAAATAATGACCTTTGCAGCTGATGTCTCCCCAGCACATTCTCTATTCTGAGTGTTGAATAAGGCAAGGGTCCAGCAGAAAAAAAAAATCAATGTAAGAACATGTTATGTAGGACTGTATCATATTTAAATGCAGACATTCTTCAAATCAAGAATAGAAAATATGCTATAAAACAAAGGAAGTCTCCCAGTATTTTTCCCAAGGAAAACTCAGTCCTGGAGACTGATTTTTTTTTCGTCCCTAAATATTTATAAAGGTCTGTGAATTACTTCTCTCTTGGCTTTCTTGTAGGTTTATGTTGAACTTTAAAAAAACCAAAAAAACCAAAAAAACAACAAAATAACAGAAAAGAGTAACTGGAAGATTATTCTGCCTTATTTGCACATCCCCATAATAACAAAAATGAGAGAATTTCAAGTTCTTCTTAATTTAGCATTCTGTGCTTTATTTTTTCATTGGAAACAATGTACACATCACAGGATTCTGCATTATTTTCTGACATTGGCTAGTAATTTACTCATGAGAATCCTCCACTATAGACACTGTGATTGTTCACATAAGCGTTGCTTAGCAAAAGGAGGGCAGAGTTGGACCCTCCTGGGGTCCAGCTCTATGTAGTTATAGAATAGTCAAACACGTGATGAATATATGGGAGTGGGAATGGAGAAAGCAAAATGAGTCTGTGACTTGAAAAAAAGAGCATGTTTGATTATCTTAGGTCTCCTGTGTACCTTCCCTCTATATCTGCAGGAGAGAAAATATTCTCTGGCAGCCTATCATTTATTATTTATTTTTTATTCTTTAATTATTTGTGGAAATCCTTGGCTTCTGCTTGTTCAGCCAGCTCCTCTGACAGTAAAGTTTACACTTTAAGATGTGGGAGGTGAAGCTCTGGTTCAGAGGAAGGAAGGAAGGAAGGAATATTGCTTTGACTGCTGGTGATGTAATAGTGACCATCTGCAATTTTTATGCGTTAATCTGCTCCTATATGTTTTTCAAAACAAAAACCCACACAGATATTGACTGATTTCTTATCTAGCTATTTCCATTACTTTCTGAGCTGTCTTACTTGAGTCTTCATGCTACTGATATAACCTTTTTATGTTTAAATTTAGTGTTTGGGTTAGAGCCAAAGTATATGACTTCTTATCCAAACTACGTTTCTAAAACTTTGTATTTTTCATTCCTCCCATTCCTTTCTCTTCATTTCTCTTTTTCTTCTTCCCTGCTTTGCTGCCAGACAGCTCTTTTTTCCCTAGGCTGTCATCTGAGTTTTCTTGGATACGTCTACTTTTTCCACCTGGCAATTCTGTCTGGGTGGAGTTCAGAGATTTTGGACAATTGTCAGGGATTTCTGGACATCTGGCAATTCACTCGAAACAGGATGGGAAATTTTATACATGTCTCTGCCCACATGCAGATGATGCCTCCAGCACATGCAAAGACTATTGCACAGATCCCAGGAGTACTGGCCTTCAGAGTATGTGCTACACAGGTGGTCTTGAGGTGAATGGTAATTCCAGCCTGTTTGGGGAGACCAGAGTCACAACGAGTCTGCTGGGTGGAGAATGTGCACCAGTGCTGCTGCGTCCCAGACACAGGGCTGATTTCATGTGCATATGCTATGCTGCCTGGACCAAACAAAATGGACTGTTGCACAAACAACCCAATTTCTTCTTTTCATTAAATTTCTGGGTTTCTCAGTGTTCTGTCCTTTACTCACTTCTCCCACCTCTTTCTGCCTGGTGCAACAGAAGACTGGGGATTCATGTTTCTTTCCGATGCTCTTGGAACAGACAAAATTAATGTGTTGGGGGCAGGCAAGAGCTCAGGGACTTCTATCACAGTGTTTCAAACATGGGGAGAGGCGTGGTGTTGAGTGATATTTGGGCTAATTGTCTTCCTTGGTTCCTCTCAGAATTGGTGTGTCTCATATGATAATCATTATTAGTAATAATTCCTAGGCCTTAGTGCCAGAAGGATTTTAGGTGACATTGAAACCAACTGAGCATTAAATACTTACAAGAAATACGGGCTCTTGGCTTTAGTGTTTATGATCTCCTGGTCTCCAAGGGGGTTTACAAGTGACGTAAGCTTTATTCACAACTAAAATGCTGGGGAAAGAGGGGTAGTCCACATGAAATTCTTTCACAGTTGTCCCATAGCTGTGCAAAGTCTCCATAATCCTATGCAAAGTGTCATATATTCAACCACGCTCTTACTGCTTTTCATGCTTCCTCTGTTCCAAAAACTTTCTTCTGCAGGAGAACCCTTTATCCTTGTATGTTGGAAATCTCTGCTGATAGATTCCCAGTAGTTTCTGTTTCACAGCTAAGCCTAAAGTCAGAACTCCTTCATAAACTTGAGGAACATCAGAGGGAAGAATAAAGCATTTCCTTAGAAGTTTTGGATAAAGCACACCAGCCAGGATTCTGGGAAAGCAGCCTTTCTGTTTTGATGTGATACAGTTGATGCCTAAAAAATCAAACCAAATGACTTAAATAAATTTCACAGACACTGCCAGGAAGTGTTCTAGATACAGTAATGGTACATGGAAAATCAATATTTATTATCATTTTAACTGAAAAATTAAAAAGATTTGCCATAAAATACAAGTGCTTTTCAACATTTTGCATGTTCAGAGCATGCCCTCTAGGGTGCTATTAATATAGTTTGTCAAGTGAATGATGCATTGTTTATGCAATTATAGAGATGTGGCCAAATCTTTTCTCTCTCCCTCTTTCCCTCCTCTCAAGTGGCAGCAGCAGGTAGCTGGAACTGATGGATCATTTTTAGACCTCTGTGGTGCAGAATATGTATTTTCAGAAGTAATCTACTAATTGGTTATGCAGACCATCTCCCAGCTGTGTCTCAGTGCCTAAGTGCAGGGAAATCCAAGCTCTTGGGTCTGGAAAGGGTAATGCAATAAAAAACTGTTATCATGTAGTAATTGAGGTCCAAGGTTTGCAGCAGCATCATAAACATGATGTATTCAAATGCAAAAGGCCAGAGAGTGACTCAGTGTTAGGCAGGAGAATCAGAAGTTTATAAATACTCTATGGCCTGGTACACTTGCTTGCTCAGTGCATATTGAATTTGAAAAGGTTTAAATGTTGCTTTTAAATAACTTTTCACAGTTTATTTTCCTTTAGTGGTCATGATTACTGCTCTGACTTGCTGGCTTTCACACAATGCTTGCTTTCCCTGAAGCATGGCAAATTCTTCCATGAACTTTCAACTTTCTTTTTCACTTGAAAGACAAGAACTAAAACTGAAGGAGTCACAATATAAGACCATTTATATTCATGGCACTTCAGCCAAGTTTTCTGTATTTTCATTTCAAATCATAAAGATCTGGATTTTTTCATTTTGCTGATGACCTACAAACTGATAGAAGTGCTCCTAAGGTGTCTTGCAATAAAGGTGGTCAGAAACTAATCTTGTTTTTCCATTATAAGTGTTGTGAAAGGACTCCAATAGCATTCACAGAAATGCATAAAAGGGCAACAAAAACTTTCCAAAGACTGAAACATCCAGGACTTTAATTAATAACACAAGAAAAAAATCCGGAAGAATTTTGAATTGACTCTGGTATGATCATGGGCTAATTGGGCAAAATGCCATAACACCTGGGTACTTCAAAAAGCATGCTGATAAAACTCACAATATAACAATTTTTCCGTGATAAAACCAAGGATATTAGCTTCATGCCTTCTGGTGTTCCAAGATAAAACTAAGCAATTACACAGGAGAGATTTTTCAAACCGTTTTGAGCCAAACTACAAACAAGGCTCACTATTTTTCATGTACTGTAGTTATTTCTGCAGATTTGTAGCAAATAATAGATTTATGACAAATAAGTAAAAATCTGGCTCTAATTAGTTCTGCTAGAGATGTTGCAGAGAGGAGATATCTCTTTCTGACTCTTGCACAGAAGGAGTCTATAGTTTAAATTTTGAATAATTTAATTGGGCCAGAATCTGATTACAGTTATAAATATTTGAATTAGTAATTGTCCATGGACTTTCAGGAGTTACTTTTGAGTTGTTATGGCATGGAGAAAGACAATAAATCAGATCCATATTTTAACTTTACCCAGTATTATGTACTACCATGAAGGAAGGAAGTTGTTATATTTCCTTTAAGTTTTTGTTCTGTGAATTGAAGGCAGTAAAGATACATACCACTCCCCCCTAAAGATAGTGTTTTGATTTGTAGAAAAAGTGGTGCTTGTATTAGCTGAAAGGTGTTTGAAGGATTTTCCAGTGTCTTCTATCTAGCTAAGGGATATATGTGAATTGGTGAGAACATGATGAGAATTGCCCAAGGAGATACCAATTTCCATAACAGTAACAATATCTCCATCCCTTAAAATTATGCTCAATGATAATTTTAAATAGAGTCTCTCTCTGCTGTTCGTAGCAGGCACCTTACATTTTTTTTTTTTTAATTATTCCTTCCGTAGTATTTACAGTCTCATATCTTGAAACCCACTTTGTCCGGATGATGATATGATTTGCAGTAATAACAAGATAAAACATGAGAACTATTGGAGAAATGCCTACAAACGGCAAATGTGCAGAGCACTCAGATTCTGGCTACTTAGACCTTTTGGTAAAATAAAACAAGAATCTTACAGGGCTTAAAGAATAACTTACCTTTCAGCCTTTAAAAAACTTCTTACTTTTCTGTTTTTCTTTATCCATTGGGATCCAGCAATTTTCTTCAATCCTAAATCTTTTGAAATGATTTTTTGCTTTCTTTATACTCCCTTTAAAAGGAAGATACCACTGGGAAAATTGTATGCCTTCTGCTGAAAGTCTCGTAGCAGATGATTAATATCTGTTACTTTGATAGGGAACCTGAAACTTCAAAACCCAGGAGTTCAAGCATTTTGCTGCCAGCAGTTTGCTCTGCTCTGAAACCAGTGCCTGGGACCAGCTGAAAGACTACCCATCATCGGCATATGCTATAGGTTGCCTACTGATTTAGTTCTGAGTAAAGAAAGGGAAGACTAAAGCATATAGGCTCACAGGGAAAAGAGTTTTAAAAGTAGCAAGATGATAGCATTGCACATGGAAGATGAGGGGAATGGGGCATCCTCCCCCGATCCTCACTCACTTCTTTATTCTCCCTTCCTCTGTCTGGCATCTCATGGAGAATAACAGAGAGAAAAGATGATATTCATTTCAAAGAAAGGACAAAATGAAGCACAGGGCCTGGATTGGATACGATTTGTTTCTTTTCCAATTAATCTAAGCAGCGTGTTCGTTTGGAGTCACTACAGCCTTTTGTTTAAAGAAGGGTCTGTCTGCTACATACATGACAAAACCATCATGGCTAAAGGCAGGAAGGAGGTGGCAAAAAGGCACTAGTGAATAAAAAGAAGATGCAGAAACTAAAGCATGAGGAAACTTTCTTCTCTGGGTGTTCAATATGACCATTTTCATTATTAATGTGTGATTTGCCTTCCCTGGCAATTGCGTGTTTATTTGACATAAAGCACTAGTTATTTTCCAGATATTTGATGCAACCTTCAGCTCCTATCCACACCAAAAGAATGCATCATTGTCATTTTGACCAATGCTTTAACTTACGGGGAATCATCCCCTATTTAATGGCCAAGAAAACTTAGAATTTGAGTTACAGTTATCTACATTAAGTAAAGGTTAGTATGCAGGTAAATACAGGTCATTGTCACCTATGCTGGTAGAATCTATTACCAGCTCTTGAACACTTAGGCTCTAAAATGATTCTACAAGTTACTAACACAGAGGCAAGAGAAAATGCAACGATGTGACAGCTGAGATCAACATGAGCCAAATGCCTGATTGCCAACTTCAACTGGACAGTTGCCATGTTTTTGCCAAAATTTTAACAATGTTTAGTAGGCATACTGCTTATGCACAAGACCAATTGCTATCTCAGCCTTTGTGGCTGCCATTTGTTACTAGAAAACAGGGAGGTGTGAAGGAGGCTGGCTCCTTGGAAACATGTTTCCTACCTTCATCTTGAACTAAAGTGTCTAGAACTATGGTTTCTAGAGTTTTTTCTCATGCATTGGAGAGTTATATAACAGTATTAACTGTGTAGTACGTGTTGATGCAGTATGACTTTTTTGTTGTAACTTTTGTGTCATGACAGATTGTCTATTTAAGAATTATTTTGAAAGGGAGAAAGTATATCAAAAGCAGGTTTTGTTTCACTAGCTCTTGGAACTTTGAGGTGCCCAGAATTGTCACCCTTACATTAACTTCAGTCTGAGTTGTGTGTCGAGGTCCTTCATGGAAAGATGTATATATAAAAGAAAAACCCCAAACCAAACAAATAAAAACCAGCCTTTGAAGTGCTATCAATGCCTTTTTCATTTTCTTTTTCATAGCAAGGCTTGAGGAGCACAGTTTACAGTTTTCCTGCAGCAGGCCAGCCTCCAAGATCAGCCTGCTGTTTTGTAACACTGGACTTTATCTGACAAAATGAAAACAGAGAGTATATTTCTGTCTTTTTTTTTGTTGTTGTGGTGGTGTTTTGTTTTGTTGTTGTTGTTGTTGTGTTGTTTTTGTTGTTGGCTTTTTTCCTGTTTTGGATGCAATTACTAAAGTCTTTTATTAGACTTAATTCTATTATATGTTCCCAGTTCTGCCTCTAGACCTAATTACCACTTCTGGAAAACTATTACTGCACATACTACACATCAAATTCTTCACACCCCTGTGATTCCCTGTAAATATTTAATTTTCTGTCCAATCAAGACCACAATAAAATAGTAGTAACCCCTTCTTCTGCTCTTAACTTCATACACAAATAAGATCAACCCCTAGACTATTCCTGTGAACAAGGAACTCCACTTCTTGACCAGATCTACAGTTGTCCCCTGAAGTGCTACTGTGACCCATGCATCAAAGTTTTCACTACATAAACTATTCAATTTAGATGAGCTGATGAGAGTGAAATGATTGAGCCAAGATGTAGCAAAAATTTCCTGACTGTGAAATTTTTCTGAAGAAGAACAAACTATTTTAGAAGAGTAAAATTTTTCCTACATATCTCCCCAAGTCTGTCACTGATTGGAAATAACCTTGATTTAAACTCTGAAATTAAATGATAAAATTTGGTAAAATTTGACGTCAAGTAACAAGTTATTTTAGCCACAGCCACTATGAGAGAGCAGAGGTAGAAGGTGAAGTAGGAAGTAAAACATCAATAAAGATAGGTGACTTTGAAGAATAAGAAACAAATAGTTCTGTTCACTAAAAATACTGCTTCAGCAGTGCCAAAATTATTCACTAACTTGGCAAACAGTTTCTGTTGAAAAAGTTCGGTCATATTGACATCTTTTTTTCAGCACTCTTGAAGTGTTATTAGGATGTGTGATTGCAAGACAAGTCCATAAAAGCCTGAAGAGACTCTGATATGCTTTGCAGAATGGCAGTTTGCATCATTTCCTCTTACCTCTGAGGAGATGCACCTCTGAAGGTCATCTCTAGGGTGCAGTTACTGCCTTTCTTATAACCCCAAATTGTATAATTATTTATATATTATGCAGTTGTTCTACCATTTTATATTCCAGGCTGATAATTAGTCCCTGATGCATTTGAGGTGGCCATCCATGATCCTATTTCTTGGTCAAAGCAGGCAAGTCTTTAAGACCCCGCACTTCAGTGTTTTCAGTACCCATCCTAAAGACTGGGTAAAAGATTACAAAGGGTGATTCATCCCAGGCAATTTTTAAACAGCTAAATCTGGAAATGATGTTCAGCCATTGACATTAAGTGTGTCTGGTTTAGGTACATAGGCACTGAGCCCCCACGAAGTGTCCAGTCCCCCATAATAGACAGCAGAGATTCCTCCAGTGCAGGCAGCAGAACTTGGAGTGGCAAGTCAGCTCAGCTGAGTTCCTGGCTGCTTATCTGAACAGCTTGGTAGACTCAATGATGCTGACTAGTTTTCTGTGGAGCTTAATGGGACCTCAGGACCCTAGGGATTGATAGGTGAGAAAAAAAAAAATCTAACTTTGTTTTCCAGTGAAGTCTGTCTTTATTCCTCACCTTCACAACTTTGAGTCTATTATGGACATGCAAATGTTTTTCTCTAGTCCATTAACTAAAATATTAGCAGTGAAGCTTACAACAAGGCTTGTAGTCTGACACTCATTTCAAAAAGAAAGAAATTTTGTACCAATATTGCTTTGCTCAGAATGAACCTGAAGGACCTATTCAAGGCATTTATGATTATACCTTTTTTTTTTTGCTAATAGAAAATTTTCTATTTGTCTCTGTATGATACAGTGTATTTAAAACATCCGTTCTCACCTTTTTGATGTCAAGTCAAAGATCCTGTGAGAATATACTTTTTTGACCAGGTCTGTTCTGCTGATTTCACTTGGTGAAGTCTATCTAGGAAATGATTCTCTATTGCCTGACACTCACCTTAGAGTTAATTTTAAGGAATTCTGTTTACCATTCCTGTGGCAGACACACATGAAAGAGCAGACACAGCCAATGATGCTTTCAGTTTATTCCACCCCAAAATCAAATATCTCTGTCAAAGTGACACTAGGATTCAAAAATAGAAAGACAACTCCACATTATGTTACTCCAATACAGATTACAGAGACTTTGGTTGTTAAGGTTCTTGTAAATGCTAATTAATTCCAGCCTTTTTAATTCTTCATCCTGGGCATTTTGTAGTTGTGTGCCTGTATATAGCTGCCATGCTTTGGGCTGAAGGACAAACAGCAACATTTTTATGGGTCTGTTGTTAAAACTCTAACATTATGAGATTCATCAAACTAAGTAACACTGCTAATGTAAGAGTCTCTTCTTGCCCAATGAATGATTTATAACAAAAGAATAGACTTCTTTATTAAAAGGTTCTCATGCTCTAGAGGCTCTCATGCTCATACAGATAAGAGCTGCCACTGTTGTGTTGGTGAAATATGCTTTTCACTGGGACAAAGGAACTAGGCAAAGTGCACCAGTCACTGGCTTTCCATGATTTTCTTTATTTTCTCTTTGGAGATTAGTTTGCACAAAACTGTATGCATAGTTTTACCAGTAAAGTTTTTGAATTTAAGAAATACATAATTTACTGTGTCAGTCAGCCCACTGGAAAAGTATGTAATTGTATTAGTATTTATCATTCATTTGTTTTGGAAAATACTAAGGCTATGTTTTATTATAGCACATAGCATGGGACATTTTCAGCACTATCTGATGACCTGATCTTTCAGCTTCCAGTCCAAATCTTATACACCTCAGTATTTCAAATATTTTGGGGAGTAAAGACTCAGACATTTCTAACTGCAAATGGATTGGGTCATGTGCTTCAAAATTCAAATTGTGGGCACACAGTTTTTTCCTACAAAAATTCTGCACTTCTGAAAGGAAATCTTCCTCAGTTTGTTCTCATGGAAGGAGTATCCTAAATTGTCTGTGTGGAGAATCTATCAGCTGTGAACAGTCTATCAGCTGCTGAGCCCACTGACTTCCTATGCTGCAACATAGCTAACTACAAGCAGCTGCTAAATATTGCTTGGATCCAGCAAAGCACTTTGACATGTGCTAAGCTTTGTCAGGGTGAGTATTCAGATTAAAGTCACTGAAACTTTCCATATAGTTAAAGTTCATGTGTTATAGTGTCAAGGTGGATTGGTCCTTTAACACACTTTTCCTCATACCCACACATAGGCATTGCTGATATATACCTTAACATGCCACTAGCAAACATAAACAGCTAGTTCCTGCACAAAAACAGAATTAATGGAACAGAAGAAATTCTTGGAAATCTCTTAGCAAATGATGCAGATGTTTATGCAGTTTTCTAGGAAATAAAGAAAAGATATTGTTACGGTCATTTATTTATAATCTTTTAAGTACGCAATCATAATGTAGTTTCATGAAATAGATCTTTTATGATGATGGCTTTGTTCATTAGCAGTCTTCCAAGCTGCATAGTACATTTATACATAGATCTGTGCTGGCTGTTATTATGCAGTGAAAACTATACAGTAAATAATAACTGGAATGCCATACAAAAGGTACAATTTGGGAATGCTTCCCACACATGATTGCAGAGGTTGCCATGTTGCGGGAAGACCACTCTGACAGTTATCAGATGCTTGTTCTGGGAAACATGTAGGTCTGTGAATCTCTAAATGGAGCCTGTGTTATAGTGCTTTGGGAATATTCACCCTGCTACTCCTGCTTGTTGAGTATAGAAGTGCCATGACATAACTGGGGGACATTTCACCTTTAACAGTGCTTGGCCTTTCTTAGCTAATAACCATGAAAATTGTCCTGAGACCACGCCGCGTCCTTGCAGCCACCTTTCCCGCCTTATGTCCCAGCCCTGATTACAAGACTGAGATGCACATGAGGGAGAAGGAGACCTCGTTCGTCCTCTGCCTAACTCAGTTATGCTCCCTCTGTTGAGATTGCAGTGAGAGTGTTTTATTAATTTCTCATTATGTTCTATCATATCTGTCAAGTGACTGTCTCAGAAATCCATGAGACCTTTTCTAGTGGAGTCCTCCCTCTCCAGGGATGTAGGCTTGAGGGCAAAAAAAAAAGGCCTGGGAAGCAGAGGCCCTCAAAGGATTTAAAGTGGAATTAAGCTGTGAGGAGCATGGAAGTGAGAATTCTTTCCTGGGAAGAAAGTGGCAACTTGGAAAAACAGAGAGGCAATGCTCAAATGGACTTACAAAACAAAAGGATAATAAACATGCAGTACTAGGTCCCTCTGTTTTGGGGGATTGAATTCCTCTCCTAATCATTCAATACTGCTCAAACTTTGAAACAAACAAGTCCAGCTGCCATTCTCACAGGTGTCATGATAGAGACAGTCAACTACAACCGAAAGGTACATGAACAAGACAAGAACTGCACATTGACAGGTGTCACTAACGTACAGTTTATAGCAGGAACTTTCATGGGAGATAACTCTGTTGGAAAAACCTACCCAGTGCTCATCATTAATGCTTTGGGTGCCTTTCATTGCAGTGCAGGCAGTAGGTTTTATGTTTATGTGTTTTACTTCTCTTCTAGACACTTTGATGAAAGTGGGAATTCATACAGCACACAAATGTAATTCCAGAATGGACAGCTCTCGAGCTGCACATTTTCTCAGAGACTGACAGTACAATTGGGAGACATTTGCTGCACAAGGGAAAAGTGTGAGGAGTTCTTTTTCTGGCTAAGCTCACAGCATCATTATTATGTGCAGTGGTGTTTATAAGCAAGACTCGAAGTGCCAAAGTGCACAGAAACATATTTGAAGTGATGCTCCTCAGAATCTACAGTAATCATATTCTGTGAAAGTCAGAGATTAAGGGAGTCATCTGAACAATCAGCAGTGCATCTGTCTCACATATTATATACAGTTTGAAGTATCCCTCAATTTTTTTTCTGTACAACTATCATCAGTGTTTACCTATAAACAGACACAGAAGTCATTTCTGACTATACTCTGCTTTGTATGCAATGCTATTATATAAAGAGCTCAAGCAGCACGTCTGCCTGCCTAGATGTGTGTGTGTTCTCCTACTCCAGCTGCCAACAACCTAAATTATTCAGTAAGCCCTGATCATGCCAAGTTTTTAGTCAACAATGGAGATCCTGCCAAAGAGCTAATAATGTTTAAAAAAAAGAAGCAATGTTTGTGACAATTAACAGAGCCTGCAGCCTGCAAAGAGAGTTGGACTCATTTGTAAAGGAAAATTTAAATGATATGCTTCATTATAAATGGTCCCATGCAACACATTGCTAATCAACCAGAGCAGCTTCTTTTTTTCTCCTCCCTTCCTATCAGATAAACCAAACAGCAGCATGAGCCAAAGTTCTTGGCCAGTGCTTGCTATAGCTGTAAATGTGGTGTGGTTATCTATCAGTATCATAATCGGCTCAGATCAAACTGAATAATTAGCACTAAAGTGGATGAATAGAGCCCCAGCCTCTTATCTTGTCTATTAATAATAAGTATAACTTCACAGCCAAATCAAGAGGTATGTTATTGTACCCCTGAGATCCTGTTTGGGAAAAACCCCATGTGACCTCACCACCATAAGCAGTGCAGATGGGACAGTGTGTGTCTGTAATGATGAGCTGCCAGCTGCCAGCCCCCACCTCAACTCCACAGCTCAAAGTTGAAGCGAGAGAGAAGATAAACAAACCACACACTCAAACATGAGAGCCATTTGTAGGGATTTCTTTCTCCCCCCATCTTCCTTAATCACACTACCTCAATTAATAAAAATTGCTCTTTATATGACAGAGCTCTGCAGACAAGCAGATAAGGATAAGAAGTGTTTTTCACCCAGGTTCACTACAAAATTTAAGTCACGTTTTAAAGAGGAATTGTGATGACTACAAATTGCTAAAATCTTAGGAATAACATCCAGACATGGTCTTCTCATATTTAAACCCTGGTACATACCTACTAATTATTGTGCAGTGTCCAATGCAATAATTATCATTATACTTTCTACTGCTTTACAATATTACCCTCATTTTAGGATCTCTAAGAATTTTGAGCCATGTTTATCCAGTAAGTGTAAATTCAATTTTGCTTATTTCAATAATTAGACACGTTAAATCAAAGGAAGGCTTTTAAGTTTTGAGAGGGAGTTAAGTGCTTTTACTCACTGTTTGGGAAATGTTTACCACCACAACTCCTCTGCAGTTTACTATTCACATTCACTTTGGTTTCATTGACAGAGATGCCTGTAAAATGTATTGCTGTAAGCAGCCTGATTATTCAGCTCACATCAATCACAGAAGCAGAGTTTTATTTATCAGAAGGTAGCTGAATACTTTTTGAAACATTCTCTCTGCATGGTTTGTATCTGAACTGGGATGAACTTAAACCAGGCAATTGCTGATTGGATTTGCTTTTGTGTTTTCCAGAGGCTCAAGCTGTGCTTTCCCTTGTGATGTTTTCCTGTGAGACTTAGGTTATGAAAAGAGATTTGGCTTGCCCTGTTATTAGAAGTGTCTGAGGTAGGGAAGTGAAGAGGGAGAGATTACATGTCTTCCCTCTGCAGAAAAGCTGTTGGTGGACCTAGCAGTGCTGTCTGGTGAAGGAGGAAGGCTTTCTACCTTTTATTAGAAGCAGATGAAGGCTGCCTGTTGTTGGGATCTGGAACACAGCAAGAGGAGTAGAGAGATGTCTGGATTCACAAGAAAGCATTAGCATTAGTGCTACTGTGTATAATGGGATTAAATGTGGCTTAGGGTTTTTTTCTTTTTTCTTTTTTTTTTTTTTTAGTTAGGTATTAAGCACTTAGTAATGCAATTAATTTTTAATAGTAATTTATTATTTAAAAAAAACCCAAACAAAACAGACAAACAAAAAATCCCCAACAACCAAATGCCAAACTTAAATAGGGGACATTGATACCTGCATTTAAGCATGGTAAATGGACTGCACAGTTCCTGATAGACTTGAGCATTTACCTGTGTGGCACCAAAGAAGACAGCCACAGCAGTTTCAAAGAAGTAATTCCCAACGGGAACACTTTCAGGCTGCATTAAGGCAAGTATCTGAGTATTTCTGGCAGCAAATAGCAGGAAGAGCTACTAAATACAAGCCCTTAACAAACCACACAAGTTCAGCTCTGTCCTGATTTCACCTCAAATAAGTCAATTGAAAACTTCTCCTGACTTCAGGTAGTGTCTGACCAAACCAGGTTTGTAGCTAGACTAAAACGCCAATACATAGTTTTATATCAAAATGGCTATAGAGCAAGATGCCATTTCCACATGGACATGCAGGCAACAGTTACCACTTTTAGTTGATGAGGACAGCTTCCCAAAGATGGGCTGCTGGAAGAGAGTCAGGAGTACTAAGTACTCAGTTTTAAAATTAATTGTTTGATGTACTTTTCATGTGTGCGAAGTTGTCTGTTGCTGACACCAGTCACTTCCAGTAGATAGCAGAGAGGACTGAGGTGTAAAGGCAGGACTTGTGGTAGAAGGCTGAGCCCTGAACTATGATGCTCCACCTCTCATGAGTGACAGCAGAATTAAGCTGAAATGATCCCTTTTTCAGTTTGTTGGTTTTTTTTTTTTAACTACCTTCTTTTGTCCCTTTATAATCCAAAACAAAATGCTTAGTAAAGGAAATCAAATTTGGATTTGTATGTACACTGTCCAGTTTTGTTTTAATCTCATTCCTTGTATTCAGAATGAGAAAAAGTCTGCTGTTTCACTTAATTCAGTCATATCTCTGAAAAGTGGAAGCTTGAATGCATCTAAGTCATGACTAGAGACCTGTGCCAGTAAAACTTTTCACCTCTAGTCATCCCTGAGATTACAGATTGAGATTCACCACTTCTCCTGTTTTTCTCCTTGCTGTTCACTTTAGTTCTTTCTGAACATCCATCTGGCATTATTGTGCTTGCTTAGCAAAATTCAGGACAAATAAAAAAAGGAAGATAATTTCTTCAAATTCTAAAGTAGCTGTTAAGCTACATCTGCCCATTCAATTCAACCACCAGCAAAGACTCTGCCTTTGCCAGACATGCAGCTGTACTTGCAGCCGTGATTCAAGTCTGGAAATTCATTTCCAGACTCACTAAAAATCTACTAGAGAGACATACAATGAGTAATATTTTCTGTTTTGTGTATGTATGGATTTAATATAGACAGAAACTTGGCAAAAGAACATGCTCCACATTTCCAACATCCTATCCCTGTAGACTAAGTGTTAAAATATATATGTATACACTCACAGACACACATTTATACATACTGGGATACATAGACTGCCATATATGTATGTGTATATATATATATATATATATATATATATATATATATATATATATATATATATATGTATGTATATATACACACACATGCAATCCCCCCTATTCAGTTGGACAGTTAGTAGCAACAATTGTCTGTTGAAAAACAAGAGAAAATTATCAGGTTATTTTTTGGAGTATGTTACCTACAAGTGCAGACCTGAGTTTAGTAATCGTGCTTTTGTTGCACACAAACTGTAAAATATTTATGGACAAAATGTGATTTGGGTCAAGGCATTAAATAAAGTAAAAGTTGCTTTATTCAATATGTGATGAACAGTATCCATATTAAAAACCAGAGGGAAAAGTGGTCAAATGAAAAGTATGCTTAAAACAAATTCATCTGTTCAATGTTCATAAATGTTTTAAGAAATGCAGACAAACAAGTCTTGAAATCTATATTTACTGTACACAACTGAAAAAACTAATAGTATTTATTTAATCCAGAGGGAGACGTGACTTAAAATTTAGTATTTAATGACGAACAAAAAAATATTTGCCCTTGGAAATTACCATAGTATTTATTGTCAGGCAAGTTACAATAGAGTTATAGCTCTTCTCTTGATAAATTAATAAAGCTGTTAGGTCAACATTGATCTAGACAGAAAACATTTCCTCACAGTCTGAGAATATTTTTTAGTCTTCAATTCTACAGTATTTCTGCATTAAAATATGTGGAGAATGCAAAGTGGATTTTCTTGGTTATGAGACCCCTGCTTCATAAATAATAAAGATTTCAGAAAGACCTGATCCTATAAAAACTTAAGAATAGGCTTGACTTTATGCATGTACAACATCACACTTGTACTTCAAATTGTGAGTTTTTAAAAGAAAAGCAACTTAAAAAGTCAAAAATATTAAACATTGCTGATCTGCAGGCACTTAGTTGACATAAAATATCTGTAAAATACAGTATACAGATATGGAATTGTGTGATTCTTGATTAATTGAGACAGAAAATAAAGCATTATTTGGCTTTCTTACCTAATGGATGTCAAAGGGAATCTAGCCAGCTTTTAAGGTCTCATCAGCTCTGGGCTGTCCTACCTAGAGGTTTTGTCTTTCATCATGTACACCCTAATATTCGGTTTTCTCCTCCTCCTCCTGTCTTAGTCTGTCAGTCTATCAGTCACCTTTTCTTTCTGAAGCTGAATTTAATTGTCCCTTATACAACTGGCACATAAAACACTAGACCTGACTAATTTTTTTTTTTCTTTCCCTTCTCGAAACTTTACAACACTGCAGTGCTTAAAATAGCAGCTGGATAATTATGACTCAGAAATGAGTCGTCAAGGTTGGAAGGTGCTTCAAAGGCTCCATACATCTGCTGGGACCGTGTAATGATGCTTACACTCTCCAGGTCTGATATCACATTTGCCACGAGCTGCCAGCACAGAGTCAGGTACCATGGCCTGCAGAGCCTGCTAAATCATGAAGATGCAGTTACTCTTTTTATGACCAAGGCAGTTAGTTGTTGTTTTATTTGTTTTAATCTTCTAAAAATTAAAGACAAAAGAATCATGCCTTTTGTGACTTTTAAACACTGTCAAGAGGATCTCAACATTACTTGGAACTTTAGTAACTAAGCACAACAATTTATGAGATCTGAATCCTGTTTCCGTTCATTTATATTTTGAATTAATTTTTTCAGGGTATTTTGCGCTGCTTATGCCTTCTTCTCTGTTCATTCTTAACACATCTGACACACCGTTGCATAAGTAGAAGCAAAAATGCCACAGAATGCTCACAAAGGTCTTTGAAATAAATAGATCCGTGTTACAGAGGAAAATAATATATCAGAAAGGGATCAGCCTCTGTCTTGTGCAAAAAGCCAGTTAATGCCAACAAACTCAATGCTCACTTGATGTTGCAATACTCCTCCAGAGAGGAGTTATTAACTTCTATTACAGACAGAATTTTCTTGTTGGAGTTCTGTTTTTTTCCTCTATTACAAAAGCCCTTTAGTGACATTCAACCCTGGATGAAGGAATGGGGCACATCTTGGTGAACCTTTACCGGATACCTGCATGTAGGTAATTTGGTCTGCAAAGGGACTTACTGACACTATAAACCATCAGCACTATATGATAAAATGGGAAAAACAGTATTTGATATAGACACCACTTAAATAATTTAGGATTTTACTTTTTCTTTTATCTAGATTTTTCCTCGGCTAATACTGAGAAAACAGTGTCTCAGGATATTTAGAATCAGTCAGATCCTTTTGCTTCGTTCCCTGTTATTACAAAATACAATTATATTATTACATTTATTTCCATCATCATAATAATGATAATAATAATAATAAGTTGTGCTGTCATGAAAAAGGGAATATTTGAAAAAAGTCGCTAATAAAATAAACTATCTACATTTTACTTTTAAAATATCCTAAGTTTATAAGCCATACATACATTATTATAAAATAAAACTATAGCAATAGATAAAATCCCCACAGAAACAGACTGACTATATAAGAATATTTGTAATGAACACAGGAGGAAATATAATGAAAATAAGAACGTCTTGAGACACAGACTGCTGTCTAAATTCAAGAGAGGCAGCAGGACTGAGCTGCATCTGTGCAGAGAAGAAAGCTGGTTTCTTCTTTCCCCTTTCTTATCACAGAATGACCCTCATGATGCAAAATTCAGTAGCGTGGCCTTCCTTCCGTGTAACAGATACAAACTCTGATGTCCCTTACTTGGATCACGGCAGAGCATAGCCTTCTGCTTGCTTGCATTCTGCTTTCACTTTCTGAAGCACTTACAATGCAAAACACACAGTGACTTCAGACACGGTAGTGATGCTTCTGGGCTAGCTACCACAAATCCAGCATGGTTCAGGTGGATAGGACAATTCAGCAGAGCTGAGAGAGCTTTGACATGTTATAAAAATCATTGTCATACCTTTGAATTTGTGATGGATGTAATTAATAATTATCCATTTTTCTGGAAATTGTGGTAGTTTGACAGCTTGTGTCGTGAGCTACTCTCTGCGTCAGTGAGTGTGACTGACCTACACAAGATTTGGAAGCAACCTGTCCCGAGAAAGGTTAACATATAGTAGTAAATAGCCATCCATCAGTGTCCTTTTTGTTCATATCTGAGGATAATTGGAATTTTACCAACACTCTATATTTCTTTTGATCTTGATGCCACTGATAATTGCTGTTTTTTTTGGATCCATGCTGGGTTTCATATGGATGCCAGTGGTACACGTCCTTGAACTATATTTATTAGTTCAACCTATGTTACCTGCTCCTGCACAAAGCTGATATTGTCTGACTGTCAGATTTAAAGTCTGGGATGACTAATGACTTCCCACAGCTAACTATTGGAAAGATCGAGGCCTTTTTAACTGGGGCCTCCTGTCAGCAAAACAAATGTCTCCTCTTAACTCTATATTGGAAGGGTGTCATCCTGTACTCACTCATGCTATGAAGAGTCCTGCAGTCTTTATTGATTCAGGACCAAATTTGATCCTCATGATAGCTGGGTTTCCAAGACAGTGTATAACACTTGATTTTCAGCATAATAACATGGCACATCATGAGTGCTACAGAGATTCAAATACGTGTTTTCCTTCATTTCTTGAAGAGCATAGAAACAGTGATTTTTCAGGCCTTCTTAAATAATTCTGTTAAAAAATACATACAAGAAAATCTAAAGCTTTCACTTACACATCAGATCTAAAACTTCCAACTCCAGCATGATGTGTTAAAAATACAAGTCAATAAAAACCTAAAATGTAATATTCATGAATCCAGCTAATCTTCATACCCTCCACACAGTGATTTGGCTGAGTCACGACTGCAATAAAGAGACCAGAGATATGGACCAAAGCCAGCCAAAGCCAATGATTTTCTTTTCAGTGTTAGTGGGGAGCAGACACTTTGCACTTTTGCCTCTGCAAAGTCAAGTCAGAAAAGCAGGAACATACAGCTGTGTATGATGATGCATAATCAAGGTACAGGCAAGGAAGAAGCAAAACCTATGACTTGCATCTGTTCAATTAAGAATTTATTGTCATTATTATTTGAATTATATTTCTTTACTTACTATTTATCTATTGATTATCCCCATGACTATAGAATTTCAATTGCACCATTAAAATCGACACAATTTAAAATATTGTTCTTTAAAAAAATCATACAAGAAATATAAAAATGTAACTATATTCATGTATAGTGACAAAACCATATGAAGTAGATGTATCAAATTGTCATACTGCATGGTCTAACACAAAGAGGATACATAGGCTTTGTATTACAAAGGAAGCTAAGATGAAGACTTAAACCACTTAATTCAAAAGACTGAAATAGTCTGTCCCCTGAGAACCTTAGATACCTGTTTCACCTTATGTACTAAATCTTGTTTTGTATTCTGTAGACGCCAATCTTCTCTGTATGTCTGCTTACCAGTGTTCAGCCCTGGGGGTATGTTCCTTCAGTTGTTTCTTTTTGTTTTTTTTTTTTTTAACTGAGATTTGGGAACTATATTCTAAAGTTCAAAAGCATTACTGTAACCTTGGCCCTATATAGATTTGGATTAACTGTTTCAATGCTGCTTTTTCTGAATGCAGACCTCTGTGAAATAATTTCACCCAAGTCACATCTTTTCAGTTACTCCAAGCATGAATTATCAGATTGAGGATTATGAACATAGGACAGACTATAAAGAACATATTAAATGCATCAAGTTAATAGGCAACAAAACAATATAGTAAAAAGTATCTAGTTAAAATAGAATCAGTGTGTGGGTACATGGGAAAAAATAGTTTTGTTAAAACACAATGATAAAGGTAATTCAAAACACCAATATTTTTAAAAAGTTATTGTGAACTACAGTTACAGAATTGCTGTAGGGAAACCTAGTGCTTAATTGTCACTGGGATAAAATTTTCTAACAGATATATTCTTTCACTACAAAGTTAATGTGGGTGCTGACCACCTGGGTCAGACAAGGCCAAGCGAGAACAAATACATTACAAATTCAGTACCTGACATATTGATGAACTGCCACACTAAAACCTCTGAAGGCAAGTTCCTTAGAATCTGGGGGTTCAGATATGCTGAACAGCTCTCTGATTCTCTCTCAATAAGGTTGGGAGAGCTTGATCCTCTTGTCATAAAGTGGTCCTGTGGGGATGGCAATGAAGGACTAATGGCACTCAAGTGGCTTAGTATATATTCTCCCTAAAATTTGCAGTTCATTCACTCAAGATGGTCTCACTTACCTGCAGCTGCATGTGTCCATTACCTGCTGCTTGGGATGAAATCAGTGCTAAGCTGGGGTGACAAACCCTGATGTGCTGAGATGAGGATTGGATGCAGTACACAAATGCCTGTCCGGGTTAGTTGACATAAAGGTACACACCAGGTAGCATAGCCCACTTTCTGCTGACCTCTGCATGTTTTCCAGCCCAATCTCTCTCACACAACTCCTAAAACCACCAAGAGCTGATCTACAGTCAACCAGAAACAAAGCCTCTATGTGAAAGAACTTGTGCTATCCCAATACTAGACTAAACAATCTGACACCCCGGTTGCAATATGTGAGTGGCAGAGTCAGGAAAGTAAACCAAAGAGACAAAAAAGGGTCTTTGCCTCAAGCACTGTTAAAGGAGTAGATTATTGTCTTGCATTCAGTGCCAGTATCTATGCAAGTATCTATTGTATCTTTTAAATATTGTACAACAATTCCTCTCCTTTCCCTAAAGATCTGCCTGCTGGTTGATTTCGTAGATATCAACTGAAACGCAGAGTTGCCAGCTCCATGTAACCCACCCCAAATCTAACAGCTGTACTTATGCACATGCAGCATCGAGCCATCTGTGCAATGTAGAACAAAGCATGTACTTGACTTAGCAAAGGACAAGAGAGAAAGGCTTTAGCTCTGTTAAGAAACCTTTCTTCTGAGGAGAGTTTTGGCCAGCTTACGTCTCTTTTCCTGGGAGTCGTGCAGAAACGGATGTCTTGGAAGAGCCATGAGGAAGTCTGGCTGAAAGAAATAGCATTCCTTCTGTGGGCTCGCGGTGTGTGCACACCACTGTTGGTGGAACAAATGGTAGCCATATGCTTCCTCCTGCTAGCTAGCTAGGCATATGTGACCACTGCCCTTCTTATACCAACTCCTCTGTGTTACCACTCAAAAATCCAGCACCCCAGGAAGGACTGATCTTGTTGATGTGATCTTTGCCAGGACCCATACCTAGGAGCAAGGGAGACATGGCAAAGCATATTCCCTCTCCTTCAGTGGCTGACTTCAATCTGGCTAATTTGCCTTTGTAAGAGGAATTGGGGGGGAGGGGGGGGGGTAGTGGGGTTGTTGTTCTTTTTCTTCTTCCCTGGTGTCCGTGGATTAGAATGGTAACAGAGAATAATTCAGCAATCACTAGGTGACAGTCGGGTTTGATGGTTATGTTAACACTTCAATTTTATTTATTTATTTTTTAAGAAATGATCACATCAAGCACCCAATTCTCCAAAAACATGCTGATTTTACTTTATTATGCTCTTTACTGGCGCAGCTCTTGACTTCCATTCAGTTAGTTATCTGCAGTGATACTGGAGAATGAAAACAGTACCTGGACTGTAGTGTCACTAATTCACTATGGATATGGGAGGTGACAGTTCATTTTCTGTGCAGATGAAGTGCCAGTTTCAAGTACCTTGAAATGAAGTTAATAAAGTTATACAAAGAACTAATTGCCAGTTAAACTTGGACTCCAGTCATGCTTCCATCAAGATTTTGAATGGTGTGCTGCTCAGGCTGGGAAAAAGGATGAGATCTGGATCCAGCCAGTTTTGGATTTCTTCTCAAAAGAGAAATCACTTGTAAGAGTGAACTCTGGACTATTTTTTACAATATCTTATGTATTTGAGACTATTAATTTCATAGATTTCTGCATCAGGGTCAATTCTAATTAAAATACGCAAACAGCCCTGGGCTAAAAATACATTCAAAGCGTTTTTCATTTGAGTCTTTCAAAAATAATCAGTGTCTTTGAGAGGAATCAATTAGGTCTCATACCCATGGCTCCACCCCTGAAAACAGGTACTGCAGAGATATACAATTTCCAATCATATGACAGTGGAAATAAAGCTTGCTTGATATGAGCACACTGCTTTTTAGGAAAACTGGCAATGTATTTGTTAACTACATGGAAGAAGTGAATCAATAAAGTATATTTCAAACTACAACTAAGACATACAAAAATGCTCAGTCTCTCAGCTGGTATTTTTGCTGGTAGAGTAAAAGGTTGATAGGATTAGCAGAAAAATAAGGTTTTTTTGCTGAGTAATCTTGAGTCTAAACAGATATTTATACAAAAATAAGATCCATGGGAAATTTTCCTCTTTGAAGCCTAAATGAACATTGTAGATTGCTATATTTTGTATATTTTTTTCAGTAAATTAACTAAAGCCCCTTAAGTAGTGGTAGAGTTGCAGTTACAAGGAAGTCTTGATTTGCTTTTGCTTTTCAGCGGAGCCTGTCCTGCAAGACAGTTACTGTTCAGGTTGTCATGAAAACCACAGTTCATAAACCATGAAGATAGGCACAAATGCACTGAAATCAGGTGCATTTTGGATGTTGCAGCTATTTCAATAGGAAAGAGAGTTTAATTTCTTTAATAATTGAAATTAAGAGATCTAATGTTTGATTGGCAAGTGTGTAGGTGGATCTGATGACTAAAAAGTAGGAACCCCTCTTGAACAGAGAGGAAAAAAGTGGGAAATGATACTTCAAAATATTTTGGCATTAGAGACAGTGAGAAATTACTCTGCTAATATGGATTTCATATGTGAAATTATGGGGCTGATGAAAAGTAGTCTTCTCATAATTTGGGCAAGCATACTTTTTACAATGTACAAAGATCTGGGAGTACTTCGGTAAATTTTCAAACCTGTGAAATATTTATATTTCTTCTACATAATTCCCAGAGGACTACTGAAGCAACAGGGTTATGTTGTTGCTCTTCACACAGTGCAAACAAATAAGAAAACTACATGCTTGAGAGTGTGCATGGTCTAGGTCTAGCTAAGTGAACAGATTAGAGCCAAAAAAAGGGGAAATAAGGGCATTTGGAGATTGGGTCAAATACTCTGCTCACTGAATATGTAGACATTACCAGCTGCAAATGTTTACCTGCTGTATTATGCCAGAAGATACAGCAGCAGTTAGTGTTAATGGGAGATCAGAAGGTGGCTGGAGCAGAACACAGAGATGGATTCAGCGGGACATGAGGATGGCTGTGGTGATATACCACAAATTAACATCCCCCATGTTTGGGTGCAATTGAAGCTGAACTTTCACTGGTACTGACTTCCAGTATGGATTAAACTCTTTCATAATAATTTTTGAATCCTCCAAAAGAAAGGAGGTACTTCCAAACCAGAGACTTTGGACCACCCTTTCACTCAAGGGTATCTGTAAAAATGCTGGTATTTTCCTGCTGGATGTTTGATACCTGTCATCTTGCCCAGTTTTTTCTCAACTTGATATGACTGAACGCACTAAAGCTCTATCTTGCAATCAACAAAACACACTAGACAATAGGAGACTTTGATTCAGAGTTATCCACATTTTCCCTGGTAGAATAGCATCTGTATTTCCTGTATTCAAACAACATTGGTCCTAAAAGGAAAACAACAGCCGTCTGCTGCTTTAACAGGAGGGGAAAAAAGACTGAAACTTAATTTTGCACCAGTCTCACATGAAATGTGTGGTTGTGTTCGGTGGCAGGTGTTTTGATTTAGGTTGATTCAATCTGCAGTGAAGCAGTTTGCTTTTTCTAAGTAGAAAAACTGAAATGTTTTGGTAGAACTGAATTTTTTTAGGAAACGTTCCTGTGAATATTCTATTTTATGCTGGAAAAACATTTATTAAAAAAAAAAAAAAATTACCGGTCAGCTATGCCATACTTCTTGCTGGATTTAGTAGTGTAGTATTTTATTAAGTAGTATTAGTATTTTATTAAGTAAATACCCAGGTCTTGGTAGGTCTTGTATTTTTATAACCTTTAAAGCTAAATTTTAACAGTGAAAGTTAGAAACTGAAGATCAAGCAATTTTTCAGTACATTGAATGTCATATCCATTATACATGGAAACTAACATATTCCCAGAATTTCCTCTCTCCTTTTGTCTCAGCTTTCAATAAGCTTCTGAAAAGACTTTTATCTGGGGCCCTGTCTTTCTGTCATTAGGAGGAATGAAAGCTATAGCAAATGGATTGATCTGGAGAGCACAGTTAGAAGATTAAGAAAACAGGTAACAGACTTAGCCAATCCCTCTCTTTGCCTCAAGGAGCCACTCTACAGACCATTGCAAACTCACTCATAATCTATAAAATGTAGATATCCATCACTTTTATGAGGTATTGCCTGTACCAAGATCTGGGATATGATGAGATTATGTGTTGGTTGCTGATTTCTTGCTATAAGCCCACAGTCATAATAGCAGCTAGAGGAGCTCTGTGGGTAAAACATTCACACATATGCAGACCCGTGAGACCTTATTAAGCTTAATAGCTCAGAAATGCTATGAGCAGTTATATAAAAAATTACAGCCTGGCATTACGACAGATGAACAGATATTTCTCTTCTCTCTTTCTCTTCTTTCAACTTCTCTCTGTGATCTGCATGGGGGACGGAAGGTTTCTTGAATCTCCCTGCAGTTGTGAGATAAAGAGAGAAATGATAAACTAATTTAAAATCTACACCAAGGGAAAGTTCTTGGCCCTGATGGGTTTAAAGAAAATTGCTACAAAGCCTTTTTGTTTCTTTTTTTTCTTCTTCATACATTCACTTGACATGCTCTTTCCCTTGAGGGATTCAGGTGCAATAATTTCTGCCACTCTTAGTCTACACACTTAATCGTGCAAATTACAGAAATTTTATCTCCTATAAACTGACCTTTTTCATCCGTGGTGATAACAAACCTGCAAAAAAATTTTAGCCCTGTCAATACCACAACTATGAGCTGAGAGGAGGTGATGATTTGACCTGAAAATTGGTTGATTTTACCATTAGTTATGCTGTGCCCTGCATTACCAGCTGGTGGATGCCCTGTTACATTTATCAGAGCCTGCAGTGATCTGATCTAGAGAAAAGGAGTCTAAGGGGAGACCTTATAACTCTCTACAACTACCTGAAAGGAGGCTGTAGCAAGATGGAGTTCGGCCTCTTCTCCCCAGCAACTAGTGACAGGATGAGGGGACTCAAGCTGTGCCAGGGAGATTCAGGTCAGACATTAGGAGGGTAGTTAAACATTGGAATGGACTGCCCAAGGAGGTGATGGAGTCACCATTCCTAGGGGTGTTTGAGAATTGACTGGATATAAAATCTAATGTCATGATTTAGTTGACAAGGTGGTGAACAGTCAAAGGTTGGATTTGAAGACCTCAGAGGTCTTTTCAAAATAAATGATTCTGTGATTCTGAGCTCAGTGTTTGCTCTAGGACCCACAGCTGGTAGGACCATTGCCTCCTCAGTGCTGAGACGAAGCAGGAGTATTATCTTTTCTATATAGGAAGGTATTTCAGTTCACCTAGAGATATTTATGCAGTTGTATAAGAAGAATGATGGCACTCAAAAGCATCCAGTTTACAGTACTCTGGGAATCAGATGAGAACTTTGATAGATCCAAAGACTGAAGTGAAATCTTGGACCTTTTATTTTGGGCAAGGAGGAATGCATTTGATATTTTACGATATTCAAATTCTATGATCTGTATTCCTAAGAACAGTTTTATGTTGTAATGATTTTAATTTTACAGACTCACTGGAAAAGTGATTTCCCATTTTATGGCTTCTATTTGTCTTCTCAATCATACATTTTAGAGATTAAAATAAGAACAGGAGACTGATATTTGTGCAGGCAGTGAATATTACAAGATCCTTCTTTGCACAAATAGATTAGTGAAAAATCTTAAAAGCCCAGTCAACCCTACTGGCAATTTTAATTCTCCTCCTAATAGCTTATGATAAATACTTCTGCAAAATGAACTCAAATATACTTCATCTAAGTGTTTCAGATTTCGGAGATCTTAGTGTCAAAGACTAACGAGGGTCCATAAAACTACATTTATTAAACAAGTAAAGTATGTGAGTTCTTTTTGTGATAAAGGCATTGCAGTTTTGACGTACGGGAAGTGAGATTTCTAGAAAGCGCTGTTTGGAGTGACGATCCTATTAACAAGTCCATGACTTTATAACAAGTAAATTACATGGTATGAAAAGTCGCACTTCACAAAATCAGACAGTTTGCACTTGTTTGTTTTTAACCACTTCTGTGAGGAGCCTGCAACCTCTGCATTAACTGTGTAAATTGGGGAATGCTGCAGCAATGCTTGAACAGAAAGTTTTCAGGATTTTTCCAAAGGGCATCTATTACCTCAGTAAATAATAAGCATATGTTCTTGCATTGTACTTCAAGAGATATTCTACTGAATGTGATACTTTTCTGATAAAATGGCATTTTTTTTAGAAGATAAATTTTAACTGAAGATGCTGAGCAGTTTTACTAATGACTTAAATATCCAAAACCAAATCCTGGAAAAATTCCAATTTGGGTAATATATTTGCTACTTAGTTAAAGTTAACCCATCTTTATAATTAGATACACTGGGATACTCTAGTGGAATAACTTGAGGTCAGTTGGAATTATATTAATTTATACCAATGAGGATCTGGCTCAATACTTTTCTTCACTTCTTGCCCTAGGATCTCACTAGGGAGGCTATTAATAGAGTGTCAACTTCACAAGGGAAAGGAAATGGGGAAAGGGGAAATTGGATAAGTCTTTAAAAATATATTTAATCCAATCAAGACTGAGACAGTGTCAGAAATTAAATTCTAGTCATGCAGTTACTGCGTATACTCACCATGGGACAAAGTTCTTCATTTTTCACAGTAGTACTTTCTGTACTCAGCTTTTCCTTTGTTTCTGGTAGCTGGTATATTATGCTCGCAGAGTATCATTCTGATAAATGTTTTCCCATTATTCTCACGTATTCTTTTGTCCATCCATGTGGATTAATTTCCTGTATCCTCTCTTAAGGGTCTGATTGGGGGGGGTGGGGCAGGAAGCTCATTTTGTCCTCTGTTTGTGTGGCACCAAGTGAATATGGTATCAGACAGGTCATGACAACAAGCAAAACAACAACAGACCTTGCTCCACCAGGCTTGTTTCACCTTTGACTGAAGACCCATCATGGCCTTCCAGTCACTATTTCTGGAGCAGGAGAGAAGCAGACAGTGAGGTAGGAGCGTGTTTCACCCTGTTTAGGGTTGGCTCACTCTGCTGTGTCTCCAGTCACACTCATGTGTGCATGCACACACAAACACCAATTAGACTTGAATTCTCTGAATTCTTTGAAAAAGTAGTTGGAAATAATGGAACATAATTTTAGTTATTACTGGCTTGATTGAAATAGGTCTCATACCTGCTACCATGCCAGTCTCCTCCAAGTCCATAATGGTTCATGGAGAAGCACAGTGGGCACTCTCAACTTGTTTTTTAGATGCTCATAAGTGCTAGCAAACTTTGTTCAAGAGGATGCCTTGACGTCTCATGCACATAAATGGAAAATGCTGTTTCTGTCTGTCAGTTACAAAGTCCAAACAACAAGATTGATTCTAATTATAATAAAGTTTAATAAATACCTCTTCCTTTGTCAATGTCAGTATAACACTTAAATGAGTTGAGTTAATTTAAGTGTATTTACTAGATGATTAATTTTCAGTCAGAAAGCAATCTAGAAAGAGAAGGCATTGTATGGCTTTCATTTCCATTAGTTTTTTATTTGTGGTATTTGATATCAGATATAGATCTGTGCATATGTGCTGTTAAGTTCTGTCATTACTTTTAAAAGGGGAAATCTACAGGAATGTACTTAAACACAGAGTTTTTGCATCACATCTTCAATCAAAGCTATGGACGCCAATAATGCTTTTAGGATGACTTCTTTGTTTGTTCTAGGTACAGTTTTTATGCATTGTGATCTGGCAATGAACATGATGTTAATGACAATATACTTTCCATTCAAGCAGTACTGTTGGATGCAGCCTGATTTATAAAACAACACCACAACAACACTAGTTAGGGCATTGTATTCTACTTGCCAGATGGTTAACTCCCATGGGTTAATGAGTATACCCAAATTCTAGATGATTTAAGATGTCCTGCGGATATTTCCTTAGGTACAAGGATTGCTGGCTGTTAATTTACATGTGTACTGTATTTTTCCCTCTCTCTATTGGTCTCATGAGGATTCTGAATTTTTTTTTCTTCATAAAATGCTAATAAGCCATATTTAACACATTCCCCTTTTGCTGCTCTGACCATCAAAACATTGTTTTCAGATTTTAAACACTTCATCTATTAGACTGAATTAGTTCCTCACAAAGAACCAGGAACTGGAAGTTCGTATTTGTATACATATACACTCTCTCACACTCAAACACATATATACACACACACACATGTATATATGAATACATACATACACACATATATAGTCTCCTTTTTAGTTCGTGCATACTATTTTCTTAAGTTCATTTTGCTGGAATTTCTCTTGACTTCAACGCTAGAAAATATTAGAGCATATTAACAAATTTTTATCAAGAACTAAAGGTCTAAGCTATTTATTAGTCTGACATAAATCTAGACTTTGTTTTATACCAAAGCAAAAAATCTATGTTTGTGTTACAGACAGTTGTTGACAGCTGAAACCCATGGAAAAAATTTCTCTATAGTGGTGTTAGCTCTGACTGTGCCTAACTGGCACAAATTCACCTTGAGAGAGAGGAGTTTTAGAAACAACATGAAAACCATTCATCTAGAGGGAAAAAAACATGACCTCAGGACAGATGTTTTATTCTTGCATGTGGGAAAAAAAAAAGGTGAGTGGAAATTGCCGGGCAGTATGTCAGAATTTCAATGGGAAGTGAAATAAAAACAGGGCAAACTGTTTTATCAACATAGCTGGCTATCAACCTTGTTCTGGTTTCTAACCCCTCTGTATTATCAGATCACCTTATACCCCTCATGTGCAATCAAAAAATGTAGGGAATTAGGTACTAGGAAAGCTGTAGAGGGACTGCTGGCAAATTAAAAGAATGAGCAGGAAATGAAGAACAGTTTTTGTATAGAAATATAGGTGTTGACGTGAAATAGCTCACAGTTGTGTTCCTCCTGGCATTGGTTGCTGGCATGGTTTTGTGGAAGATACTCTGATGAAAAGTTCTTTTCTGATTCTCTTTTGCCCAAGTAAAGGACACACATATTCCCTTTTCCCTATATAGAGGTTTAATCTTCATTTAAAAAAAACCCTATTAAACTCTTCAGATGTATCCTAAGGCAATAAGTTTCACGAGGTCAGCACATATTGCATAAATCATATCTTTTAGATGAAATGCTTTTTCTCTACTTTTTTTAGCTCTTTCTTCATTTTTGTTGTGATGGTATTTTAATTTACTTTTTACTTTTCACTTTTCCATTCACTCCTCAAAGCAATTTATTTGTCTTTTGTAATCCACTCATTTTTTGTGCCTGTCTCATAACCTTTTTTTGTATATGGCTCCTCCGACTTGAGTATTTGTACCACACTGTTCAAGCTCAGGGTCCTGCTACATGACTGCAGTTCCTAAGCACCAGGACTATGCACATCAGTGATGTTGCTACTACTTACAGCAGCAACAACAAACCAGCCTGATATTTACAGTAGACTTTCCACCCTCCCAGAGACATTTGCTGGCCACTTCTGTGTCCTTTCTATCACTTCTTCCATTTAGAATGGCAAAAATTTAAAATGAGATTTAATCTGAGAGAAAGTCATCAACTGCAAATTAAAAAGACCTATTTTGTGGCACTCTATAAGTGTATCCTCATTTTTTTTCTTTTTTTTTTTTTTTTTCTAATTACCAGAACAGAAAATTTTCCTTCAACTGTCTCTTTAAACATTTGGGGTTTTTTCCCCCTGAGACATCATAGTTAATTTCAAAACCAGCAGTGTAGGTAGTGTAGATGATTTCTTCCCGTCTGTATTACTTGATGAGACTTCTGTTTCCCTACAGTAAAACTGAGGTACCTGGAAATACCATCCAAGTATTTCAACAGCACATAAACCAAATGCACAGAGTCGTTAGAAAATGAGAAATACAGCTGACCTTCATCAGCATGTTTATATACCATCTCATACAGATGACAATTTGGGAGCAGAATGCTGGCATGCATGGGGTACTCAGCCATGCAGAGTACATGTGTGCCCGTGTGCCTGCATCCACACCAGCCTGGGTCAAAAATTTGCAAGATACCTTTTATCTGGCTCCCACCTAAAGTTAAAGACACCTGCTTCTCTGACTGTGACTACCTTATTTCCAGACCTTGGTAAAATGATCAGAATCAATAACTTGAAGATTTACTTGCTCAGGGACCTCTGCAGCTAATTTGTACCGTGAAGTTATACTCTATGGAAAGCCCTTCTGAGGCTGAAGATCAGTCTCAGATAGTTGCACAGAACTCTAGACAAGTGCTGAGTGAAGTAAACACCATTCACTCTCCAGATTTGTTCACTTCACTTTTACCAGCTTCCTTGATTTGGTATTTGCTTCACTAGGGGCAATGCCTTCCATCTTCAAAGCACACATTAACATGGCAGCTCGGGATCCACACACCTGTTTGGAAACCTCAAAGCCTGGATGCTGCAGCCAGATCTGACCATGGATTGAGGCCACAATCACCATGAACACCACACAGTTATGAGACAGCATCAAAGCAGGAATACGCATCTATATCATCCCCAAAATGCCTGCTGAGGGCCCACAGTGACAAACCTCACCAGTGCTACAGGGACTTTGTTTACAACCCTGCCCCTTCTGTCTCAGCTACCCACAAATGCTGCCAGGTCTGATCCCAGGGAAGTGACTCTCTCATAACTGTGGTAGGAGGTGACTCTGGCTACTGTACTATGTCATCTTACAGACAGGAGAGCTAGAAAGAGGGAGATGGTGAAGTCTGCGCAGGGCTAAAGAGGGAGCCAGTGGCAGGTCCAGCTCCTTAATTCACTGACCCCTGGTGACCAGACTGGACATGGAAGTGTAAATTGTATATTTAGCCTATTTTCTACTCATTGGGTAAGTTTTGAAGATTAATCTTGTAACACCGAAAGTGTAAAAAAATCCTGACAAGCATTTAATCACAAAAGAACCTAATTCTATTATCCTGTACAATATCCAGTGATAATATAGTTGAGAAACCTATAGTATGATGGGCCAAGAAACAAGCAGCAAACAAGAAAAATATAGACTAAGTGAGCCAATATATGGGAAGAGCTACGAGCTGAATGCCCATCTATGGAAATCTAATCATCATGGACTGAATACAACTCTGCCACCCAAACAGAGTATTATAGGATGCCAGCTGCATCTGCTTCCCCTCCTAGTTATTCCTATTTTTGAGCATGAACCAAGGTCTTAGGGAGAAACTTCTAATAGCATACCCAAATAAACAGTGCTGTGAGAGGTGTTGTAAACCTTTAAGTTGTCATTAGCTAATCAAAATCATTGTTCAGTGACCATTATATATTATTAAATGACCACTGAATCAGAATGTTCATCCTGATTTTCAATTACAATGCAGAATAATTGCCAAGACTCAATAGCACCCATTAGCAGCACTGGGAACACTGAAAAAACCGTTACCAGGAGGAAATTCAGTGCTTGTAAAGGTAAGTTAATTTCCTCTTGTAGGGACTATTTCTAGCCAGGTATATTTCAAAACAGGCTTCCTAATAGTAACTATGATGTAGTCAAAAACAAGTGTATGACCCTCTTCTACTTTTGCAAAGTCCCATCTCTTCTGTTTGAAAGGGAAAAACATGTACATGGAAGGGCAGAATTTCTTCCCCCACTAACAGATGATGCCGCAGGCCTGGAGGATTACAACAACTCCAGCCTCAAAGTAGATGCTTCCCTGGCACAGAAGGACCTTAGGAAATAAAATACTTTTAGCAAGGTTGAGCCCATGACATATTAAACCTACTATGTGATATGAAAATGCCTTTCAACTTCTATAATTAAAAATGCAAAGGTTACAAACATTCTGAAGGTCTTCCCATGGTGATAGAGGTGAGATATTTTGTAATTTACAATCATAACTACAGGGAATGTCTTTATAGAAGAGTAAAACACATTCTATGTGCATATGTGCTCCTGCAGAGAAGTCTCTTAGTTTACTTAGTATACTGGTAAAGGTAAAATAATGAATAGCCAGGTAGCAACGAGTTAATTCTCCCAAAGGAAACAGAAGAACGTAGTTAAATCCTACATCACAAATTACCATTTTTATGTCACCACCTCACCATGACTTTAGCACTAACCCATCTCTATCTTCATACTCTCATTAGGATATAATGCATATTCATGGTCCTGATTATATAGCCACTTTCTTGACTTGTTTTAATTGTGCATAAAGACATTGTGACAGGAGACCTGACCTTTTCAAGATCATTTTCTCTCCATTACTTTTCACAAAGCTATTAACTTGTCGCCTTCCATAAGATTGCAATAATTTATTTCCCATTAATAAAAAATTCCTGGTGCCATGCAAATTAAAATTTATTCAGCAAATAGAATTCTTTGGATTATTTTCTAATGGCTTTATACACTTTCAGCTTTGGAAGAAAAATAATATTAATGGATAAAGGCTGAGTGGATAATTGCATACATTGGAGAAAAATGAATATACAACTGGTACTGTGGCTTACTGCACACCAATTACCCAAAAGAGTTCCTTTACTTCCTTTTTCAATAAATATATTAAATAATTTATTTCAGGGTATATCATTATAATATTGAAATTATTCCCATTGTATAAAGGGCTTGGCAACTTGATGCATAAACAACAAATGTTGGTGTTACAAAACCCACGCTAAGTAAAAATGCTTGTAAGTGTAAATGAAACTAAGGGAAGGAGCAACTTTGACAAAGTTGAAACAGAACTGCAATACAATTAAGAGAAAGGCTGCATGATGAAGTGATAGACACAACCTGTATTTCTCAGTGTTTTTCCAATTGGAATGGATTAGTTTGAAATTGCATAACATGTTAATGACAGAAAGGCTTAGGTTTTCTGAGAACTTTTCAGTTTTGAGCACGCGATAAAAATATTAATATAATAGGAAAACCAGAGCATCATAATTCAGCAGTATTGATTTCCTTCTTTTACAATGGAAAGTGTGATATTTTCTTAGACTAATTTACATAAATTCCCATTGAGAAAAATAGGTCATATACATTTTAAGCTGTGTATTAGTGATATATAGTAACTCCTGCACAAACAGATATTTCAGTGTTTAGAAGTTCATGCAAACTGTATAATAGCAGCCAAGTCCCTGACCATCTACATGGGAGTGATGATGATAAAACTCAGTGACACGTTGTCGGAATGCTTCAAGGCTGTAGAAAAAAGGAGCCCTTAGACTTTCTGCTACGAAGTCACAGAAACGTGAGCTGAAAGAGGAACCTTTGGCTACCTGCTCCTTCTTCCACATAACTCAGGGTTGCTCCCACTGCACTCTGGTGAGACTGTAAACACTTGCTTAGAAATCTTTTATAGACTGTTATATGTGCCATACATTTAGTAGTTAGACAGTAGGTAGGAAAGTAAGGTCTGTAATACTTTAGAAAGACGGATTCTAATAGGGAAATATGCATGGAAAGACATGCAAGGAGAAAAAAGGAATGGCTCAGGTGGGAAGGTAAGCTAGAGTACAAACCATTGCAAGTCCAAGCCCTGGAAGAGAGGGCTCTAAATGTTAGAAAAGAGACTTGGTCCTCAAAGTGTAGATTGCTATCGGAGTCCATATGGACAAGTCCTCACCGGCTTGAGCCAAAGTCACATGGGGGAAAGATCCAGCAACTGGAACATCAGAGATATACTGTAGACTGTACTTGCAAATATCTCCTAGCAAAAATAAAAAACGTTTCTGTTTGCAGAAAAGCACAGAATGGGAGAGAGGTGTTGTCCTATCTACGGGGATAGTGGTGGAGTTCAGCACTGTGTGGGTGTGACCAATATGCGCATTCTATCCCCTCTATGTTATTTCTGATGAACTATTAATGACTGATCACTTGATAAACTGTTAATGATCGATCGCTTGCAGTAGCCAGCCAGGTGCTGAGCATGTATGCACCTGTCACCTCAGGCTACAAGCTGGGTGTTGAACTAGATAAGGAAGGAAAGAAATCCTGCAAGGCGGAGCAGTGCTTCTTTTTCCTAACACAAATGACTCAGCTGTGACAACTCTCCTCTGGGGAAGCACTGGGACATTCACATGAAGCCTGAACGTCTTTATCTCTGCTGATGGGCCATAATGGGCCATACCATAATGGGCCATAATTGACTCAACTATGCCGACATAATAGGCAGCTGTAACATCTTAGGAGGTGTCAAAGGCTACTGAAATGTCCCATGATCCAATATTACATCATCCAATGTAACACTCCCTGGCCCAGGGGAGATACCAGGGTGTTTCCACCTAGTTTAAGAATAATATAAACTAGTATGGACCCTTTGTTTTGGGGACTTTTGCCCTCCACTCAATAGGAATGCAACCATCGCTTCGACCAATGAACATGGAAATTGCAACAAGTCTTGTCATGAGATCCACAGGTGAGGGCTGCCCCTGGACCCCACTGCTGCTTGCTGCCCTCACCGAGAGACCTTGCAGCAGTGCTGCCTTTGCTGGCAGCTGGCAGAAAGGCAGATAATTCCTGATTTGGATGATATAGCTTCCCAGGTTTTGCTTTTTGCTTTGCCCCTGGGGAGACCACCTGACATGCAGGGAAGGAACTGACACCAAATTTTTTTTTTTTTTGGTTCGAGGGGGCCAGATGATACTCTGCCTTTGTTGGTTAAACCAGTTTCTCTGTATTGTTGTATTTCATTGCAATTTATTTAGTAAATTATAAGTCCAGTTTGTAATCTTTCTCAGTATTTCTTCCTCAACTATTGAAATGAGGCAGTTGAGTAGGGTTCCTTTCTCCTGTTGGTTTTCTTTTAAACCAGCACAGTACTTGGCCCAGCAACAGGTCCTACCTCCTGGCCTGTCTTAGGATGGGGTAGATTTTGTACTTCTGCCTGCAAGTTCATGGTAAAGATTAAGAGATTAAACTATGCAAAGTTCTCAGTCATTTAAATATGTAAAAGTAGTCACCATGTAGACACCCTTTAAGTGCTGCTTTAAAATAATCCAGTTTAAGTTTGTAATTTATCTCAATGCAAGGAAAAAAAATCAGAAAGTTTGCTGGTTTTTTCAGTTGACTTGTACTTGTTCAAATCCCATGTTATCTTTTTCTGTTTTAATGTACCTAAATGAGCCCAAACCCATAGCTTATCCCAGAGCACAGGTGTACTGATACACTTTAAATTCAGTTAGACCTAACTTAGACATTTTATACACCTGCAAATCTCCTAAGGAAATGTTCATAGTATAACACGAATGGCAAACATTCAGTAATAAAAGAAGCATTCAATTCTATTGCAGCTTTATCAAATCTATTCCTTTACTCACACAAATTACTTTCACAAGTCCAGAGTGGTCATTACTGATCCCTGACTACTTACAAACAGTAATCACAGTGATGTGCATAAGAGCTGCAGAAAATTAATTACAGTTTGTCTTTCATAGGATTGGTGCCTCGTAGCTATTAATAGGGTATCAGTACCTTTTACTTTAGAAGGTGAGAAAGAATGGTTTAAATGTGCAAGCTGTTGCAAGCTGAACAAAAGGACAAGGTCATTTCAAGTGAAAAAGTTATTGTAATATTGTCTGTTAATAGCTCTTTGCTAATAAGGACCAGATTTGTATGAATGTTAAAGATGTCTAGAAAGATTTGGTATTTTCTTGTGCAATCCCCTGCATGCTGCTGCAAGACTTATGAAATAGTTACATTAGGGATTTGAGTGGAAGTTGAAATAATTCAATTGCCAATTTAGGCTGTATTTGTATTTGAAAAATTACAGATTTAGGACTCTGGGAGAAAGAGCTGGCCACAAAATGATGTTTTTCCTCATAAAAAAGATGAGTGAACATGAACGTTTTTTCTTACTTTCAGAAAACCTTAAATCAAATATTGAAATATTTATTTTAGTGAAAAAAAATCTCAACGAAAAAAACACCTAAACCAAAACCCAGTCTGTGTACACAGATGATTTTTCCATTTCACTTTTGTCGGAAAAATGCCATTTTTTTCAAAACATTTGTTAGAGGGCTTTGTATCACATTATCACAGTCCACTGACCTGTCCTCTTCTCTTTCTGACTTCTAGCATTTAAACCAGCACATTAGACTAACTTTGTATTTGGGACAACTTTGCTGCAGTGTTGAAATGAACTGATACACTGGGGATTAACTGGATCTGGTTTGCCTACCACGAGCCCAACAGCTTAATTTTCCTACTGTCAGCAGTACACTACATTTATTTCAAGGATACAGCTCTTACTAAATCATTGCATCAGTTGTGTTTCCCCGCACTGATGCTCACTTACCATTAAACTGAGCTCTGCAACACCGCAAAGAAAACCTTCATATCTTGGCCTAGTTCAATGGTCTAAGCAAACGTGACAACCACTTATTTCACAAGGCAATGTGATGTAAAGATGGGGCTTTTGCTCCCCTTTACTTGTGCAGATGGGTATATTTTGCATGCCTCCCACACATCTCCATCCAAATGCACAATATGGATGTTTTATCTTTCACAACAGGAACCTTCTGTTCACAGATATGTCAACATTCCTGAGAATGTTTCTGAATTTTGCAGGATGGGACCCTACCTGAATACCAGATGGTTTGTCCTGTAACACTGATATAATGGAGAGGAAATTCATCTCTCAAAAAAATCCCTATTATTTTATATGGTTATCAAATCTAAGAACTCAGGAATTATTGCTATCCTTATTAACACAAGTATGAGTTTCAGCATTTATTTTGACTGAGCCAAGATTTTTTCAAGTCTTGATTTTTCAGTAAATAATTTATATGTATATTTTATATCTATCTGTGTAGTGAGATATGGTATCTTACATACAAAGCTGACCTTATTTTCTCATTTGGTAAGAAGCTGAAGTTTATATCTGTAAATGATCATACGCCACATTTGTCAGGTTGCCTCTGTTCAACCTTTGCAAAAAATACAGATGTACTTTTTTTCTTAAACGTGGTACAACAAGGACAATACACCTAGCTGCAGATCTGATGCAGACAATATCTTTTATAATGTTCTGATGCTGCCATATCAAAGGTTTGTCGTTAAAAGCAAGCATGCTATCAACTGGGAGAGTAGACTTACATTGCAATTATTTTCCTATTAGCTGCTGCCCATTGCTCCTGACAGGTATAAATTAGATCTCGCCAGGTTGCCTACAGATTAATGAGTTCCAAAACTGGCATTTAATTGTTTGGGAGTAAGAGGCAGAAAAGGAAGGTATCTGCAAAAAATTTTTATCCACCTGTGATTAGAAGATATTCTCCTTTCTTTTTGCTTTTCCTTTCTCCCCTGGCATCGCTTGGGTGATAACTGACACTTCTATCAGAGGATTCCTTTCGACGCAGCAGAAACTTGCAGCTGAGGCAAGGCCAGAATTAATAATCTGCGTGAGCAAACACACAGCTGCTGTTTGTGGAGAGAGATTCTATTAACGAACAGTGAATTCTCATAATTAGCTGAGCGGTTTCTGCAGCTGCCTGCCTGACCCCAGACTACACAAATTGTGGGTGGTGTTCAGCCTCTAAATCAATCTTACCTAATTACTATAAGCATGTTCCTCCAGTCCTAATGACTGGGGGGGGTATGGGGAGGAATAGACATTTCCTTATCCATTCAAATGTTCCTCTTATTAGATTCTCCTTTGTGCCTAAATTTGTATTTTTTCTATTAGCATTTCTAAGGGTATACAGGTGTGGTTACAAATCAGAAGCACAGAAGTATAATTCATGTCCTACAACCATGTGCCAGTGTGTGTCTGCTTTGCAAACAGTAGCAAAATGTGTGCTTGTTGGAAGCATCTGCCTTGCTTCAATTCACAAAACATAATTTAAAGCCCACATGTCTGTCTGGATTCAAAGCCTTTTCTCTGCCCTACTTCCCCTCCCCCCCAAATTAATGCGACAAAAAATGGAAAATCATGAATAGTTGTGCCTTCATCTGGTCTGAAATACAGTTACTACTGTCTCATCATGTGGTGCCCAAGAAGACAATTGCGTTTGTCACTCGGGAGAAAAAAGCGGAGAACTTTCACTGACAGACCATTGTTCAGTGAGGGGCTTCGTCTTCCTGAGCTGGGATGGAATATGGAGCCAAAGGGCTCACCTGCGTGGTGGTGGGCAAACCTGTGGCAGTGTGTCAGGAAGCTCTCACGATTGCTGCTGTGAGGTCCCTACCTGGCATTGTTCTGCAGGAGGAGAGGCTGGTGCCCGCCCCCACCCCCGGCATCCAGGCAGCAGTGTCACTCCTTGGCAGCATTTTTTTCTGCTGGGGGTGGGGAATGTTAGTTGAACATATTCCCAAATAAATTAGATATGTAGGTCATGACTAATTCCCCCTAAAAAAAGCAGTCTCTAGAACAAAATCCCTTACCCATCACCATCCTTTGTCTGCTTTTGTACCCTCATAAGCAAAAACTCCCTTTGTCACTTGTCTGACATAGTTTGACTTGCAGTAGCATCTCCCTTATGGTAAAAGACACTGCTGATGTTTGCAGCTCTTCGTTTCTTGGGAGTCCCATGTCTTCAGCTGCTCCTTTGGTGTTGTTTTAAGGATTTGACTTGTTACTTGTTTCTTCCATCAGAATTGGCAGCACCCAAAAGATCTGTGTCCTGCTCTCCTTTTTTATTTTAGCTCAAAATTGGATGAGGGGAAAAGTCATAAAGGGCCTGAGAGTGACCTAGCTGAATCTGATTTGGTGTTGACCTAGGCAGTAACCGTACATGGTTAATGTAAAATCAGATGTTTGCTGTAATTTTGAGATTAATTAATTTAGGAATGAGTGCACAGACAGCATATTTGAGTGAAGCTTTAAGAATGACTGAAAATATTAAGTCTCAGGAGTTTTATGTAGAGGTCCCAATATTACAGGTACAAAATTACCAGCTTTGCTTGAACAATTTTTAAAAGGGCAACATTTTCCAAGTTATTTGATATGTATTTAAAATGATATCTTTGCTATGATTGAAAATTTTGGAGTTTTGTTTATTAATGACCAGATTTTCACCTGCTAGTCAGGGTCAACTTTGCTGTTAAGGGCACAACTCCAACAACAGTGTTATACCAATGAAGAATCCAGATCACAGACAATGGTGAGGGGGGAGGACAAGGAACAGCTTATAGGGCAACCAAATTATATAGAGATATAAGCACAATACAGTTTCACAGCAATACCACTTGTGATCGTTAAACGTTTGTCAACTGACAAAATCTCAAATGGATTCATTTCTCACGTTTATAGATTGCTTTATAAATTATTCTTCCTTATAAACTGTTAGAAACTCTTAGAATGTCCAATAATTTAAATTTGAGATTTAGATTTAATTTTTCACTTTCACAAGTCATGTATTTTTTGTTTCTTTATTGATTGATTCATCTTGGAACTGGCAGCCTGAATTTCAAATTTTTCAATGCTAAGACCCTGAACATAACTTCAAATTAATTTGGGTGAAACGATTAGAAGCTGTGGTGTGTAATTTAATTTTCTGAAGTTCATGCCATGACTAGTAAAGCTCCTGAATGTTTATAAAAAGTAGAAGCTGTAGGGTTGAAATAACATCAAATTTATTTCACAGAAAGATGGGTATTTCTGAGGAAGGAACAATTTTCTGAGGAAGGAACTATTTTCTGAGGAAGGAACAATTAAGATAATTCCCTGTGACACATAATGTAAAGAATTAAAATACCTTACATTGTCAACATCTCTTCTCCAGATAAGGAGAATGAACTGAATTTTATATGTAGAATCTTTCTTGGAATCAATATGAAAAAAACACTTTTTACCCACTCAACTGGAACGTTTCAGATTCTTCATATTTCATCTCAGGAAATTTCAT
The DNA here is from genome assembly GCF_003031625.1 of Empidonax traillii. Taxonomy (NCBI): domain Eukaryota; kingdom Metazoa; phylum Chordata; class Aves; order Passeriformes; family Tyrannidae; genus Empidonax; species Empidonax traillii. The sequence continues at coordinate 1,407,158 of NW_020955548.1, forward strand.
GTCATGTAGCTTAATGACTAGTTCTTCAGTGCCATTTGTACCAGGTAATACTACACCAGAAATCCGAAATCAAACAATCCTGGGCCCTGAGTTAGCAGATTAACAGTACAGGGACCAATCTGTATACTGCACACTAGCAGCCCAGCTGGATTTGACCCTCTTCGTCGCCATACTTGCATACAGCAAACCTCATTGATAATAATATTCCTAGTCTTGGAAGCACAATGTCATATACAAAATTTGGTTATAATAGTTCATAGGGATGTTAGGAGGTAGCTTCAGTAGGTAAGCAATAAATGGAGACATAATTGCTTTCTGTGTATGTTGGCTGCTGCACGTTAGTAATACACAATAGGGGTTATTTCTGTCTGTTTTCCTTATGTTAACATATAGGCTTCTTTTAATATTAACAATAAAACACTCCCTGAAATATACTCTGAAGATATACATCTGTTGTAATCTACTGTGTACACAGAATGCAGCCCCTACAATAAGCATTTTAAAAAAAGAATATGTTGGTCCAAATAAGCAAGCAAGAGCCCAGGTTCTTATAGGGAAAAGAACAATCTTTTTCCATTAGATTTGTGTAATAAAGATATTGCATTTCCTATGTCAGTCAGGAAAAAGTCATAATGTGTTTGGATCCAGTCTTATAACAACAGGAAAAAAAGGAATAAAGCAGTCTTTCGGAGCTCCCCAAACAATTTGTTTTCATAGACAAGGTACTGCAGGGCACTCTCATCACAAAGCCTAGCTGGTAAATAAGGATTTGTGGCAGCAATAAGGGACTTATTCTGTATCTGTAGTCAATAGACACATTGAGTGTACAAAATAGGGTAGGTATGGATACAAATAAAACCCATAAAAATAGTAACAACAAGAAAAAGAAAAGAAAACCCAAACCCAAACCACAAAACCCCAACAAAATCATCTGTCTAGGTATATGGCATTAGTTAAAGCACCTGAAAATTATTCGTTTTTTAAGAATCTGGTGGATAACAAAGTTGTCTACTGCCACCTGGACAAATAGCAGTGGGAAAACCTGTAATTTTGAATTCCTCATAGAGGGTCAATCATCTCTTAGAGCAGATCAGGTAGGCAAGGAATTCTCTGATGTTTTAATCACACTTTCCTCTATCTTTTCACTGAAACTCAGGCAGGAGGTGGCAGGACTGATCCCAAACCCTGGAGTACTGAATCAGCCTCGGAGCTTTCTGCTGTTCTCTATGTTTCATGATTCCACTGGTATGTTCCCTGTTTACAGCAGCTCACCCCTTTCAAAAGCCTGTGTATGAATGAATCTCCCAACAATCAAACAGGCTTAACAGAGCATAATTAGAACAGATATAGGTGCACACATCTGTATTCTTTTCCCTACTTTTAACAGACAATTGAAATATGGGCATTTCAAATTACATGTACCATCTTTAGGTACATTTGAACTCTTAATAACCTGCCCCTAAACCTCTAGTATAACAAAGTCTCTTAATATATACTTGCCTCAAACAGGTAAAAGGACATATTTTTCTGTAGGATTCATATTTGAGTGTTTTGTTGGTTTGGGGCCTCAGCAACTTGTCCTGTAAAAGGCTGCATGTGTGACTCACAGAGTAAGATATGGACACAGTAAGTGACATGTTGTCGTGTCAGTGCAGTGAGCCATAAATGCACAGTGCCAAAGCAATTTGTGGCTGGAAGGAACCTCAGAGCTTGTTCCTTCATTCTCTCAGTCCCAAGGCAGGAACAGCTCTACCTAGAGCATCCCTGGAAGGTATTTTACCTAATCTACCCCAAAAAACTTATTACAGAGCACCACAAACTCCTCAGACTCCTCTTTTAATTTTAGCACTGGAACATTTTTCCTAACGTCTAATCTGAATCTTCTGTGTTGCTATTCAAACTCTTGTCCTAGCTGCTTCTGTTCCATACTTGAGTACCAGAATTTCCCTCAGACTGCCCCCAGCAAAAATAACACAAATCCTTTCAGCCTTTCCTCCCCATTGTTTTTTTTTCAAACATTTTATGATTTTCTTCTATGGCCTCCAATTGGGTTAAACTCTTACACCAAGATGCCTAAAGTCAGACACACTGCTCTGGCAAGGGGAATGGATAGATGATTTTAGCTGTCTCCCTGCAGATATACTACTATTTGGAAAACTCAGTAAAATGTGTTTGCTTTTCCTGCAGTGGCTGAACATCGTTGACTCACATTCCATTTATAAGTTGGTACCACCCCAGAGCATTTCCTGCCGAGCTACTGTGAATCCTGACAAAGCTGCACTGACTCTTTCTAGTACTTCTGTTTTTTCCTTAGTCTGTAGAAACAAATAATTTGATTATTTGCTCTAGTGTTTTTAAGAACTGAATTGAGGTGGTGGTTTACACATATCAACAGGCACCAGCTACACCCATTTGCTGCTATTTTGACAATATATCCATTTCTAAAGCTACAAGCAGAGTTTATGTTTTTTCCTCTAGATTTTTAAGTATTCTAGGGTGAAGCCCATCAGACTCAGCTGATCTGAAAGCATCTAATGAGTAGTCTCATCAACTCCAATGAGATGCATGTGCTCAAAGTTAAGCCTGTACTCAAGTGCTTTCCTGGATCAGGGCCAGAAATCTCAGCACTGTACAGGACGAAGCTGCTTTAAGTTTTCATGATTGACAGTGGAAATACAGGACTACTGAAAGAGGATGCGCCCACACCTTGCATGGCTCAGGAACACAGTAAGAACATGCAGGTTATCGAGCAGTGGGTTGCACTTCCCTTAGGGAAAATGTGAAGCTGTTTTCAGGTCAGGAGGAATGCTCATACCCACTGTGTTTAGAAGACATGAACAAACAAAAGTCTCTACATGATCTATTAGCCCATAATTACTACTGATATAGCAGCTTTTTCGTGCACCTCCAGCATGCAAAGACCCTGTTAAAAAAATGGAAGAAAAGAAACTCGCATAACAGCATTTTTCTGCAGCAACAATGTGGGCAATAACAAAGTAAAAGAATTGTGGTTTTGAAAGGACTGTTGTTTGTAGGAAGTCCTTGGATTTCTGGACCACTTAATTCAAGACCCATATTTGCCGCAAAGGTAACAGAATCCAAGTGTAAATTTTAATAATTGCAGCAGTGATTACTTTCGGTTCTTGGCAGTTCATTACTGACTGCACAATTCCAGAGGCTCTCGTTAAATGGTCCATGGAATGAATCAGGAATGGAATTAACCTATTTTGAGTTCCCTGAAGCTTATGTCCCATGAAGGAGTATTCACATACCTCTCCTGGGGCCAATCCTGAAAGCCCTTCTTCATACGAGTAATCCTTACCCACACCAGACTGCTGTTGACTTCAGTGCCAGCATTTGTGCTAGCAGAGACTGCACTTGTGAGTAATCATTTGCAGGATTGGGTGCATGGTTTTCATGTTCCATTTGACAAAAGCAAATTACTTGCAGGCACAGTACCAAGTCTACATGAAAAATTACACTTACTTGTTTAAAAAGAAACAGCATTTCTGTTACATTCTTCCTTCCTTTCTAATTGCAAGCACATTTGTGCTCTGTCCTAACAGAGGCAAATGCTGGCAAGATTGGGAGCAGTGGTTGTGAATCATTATTAACTGCACAGTGCTGTTCAGATGCCAGCTGTGATGATCCGTGGTCTGTCTGCTAGAATTCCCCAGGGAAAAAACATCTGGGAAAGGGTAATGCTAAACAGAGGGCTAATAACTATCAAGAATCTTTTTCGCTTTTTTAAAGCTTCCCTTTTCAAATGTTTTGCTTAAACAAAAAATCAAAGAGAAAATCAATTTTCATCCCATATTTTTTCTTTTAGTGTAAGGCCTGCAAGGATGCAGAGTCCTGCTGGGTTCGAGCTCCCTTCCTTTCTGGCTGAAGTCAGTGACAGGCTTGGGAGGTATTAGTGTGCTGTCACCTGGAGTTGTCTCAGTCTTGTCTACACATTTACAGGCTGTTCATGGCATTGCTTACAGACAGTGGGTGGGTGATGGAAACTGAACAATGGGCACAGACACACTCTCCTCAATAGAAAGAACCTCAGATCTGACCCAGTGTAACCAAAAGCAAAACAGATTCTAACATACGCTCTCTAAATGGGCTCCTCTACCTCACTATGAGTAATCTGCGTGCATCTTCTCAACACCTTTAATGCATGACCTTTGGAAACCAATCTTAAAACTGCAATAGAAAGATTGTAGATTAGTATTATATCTATGGAGAACAAAACTGATGCTTTAAAAATAAGCTGCTTTGTTAATTTTTCCTTCTCTGTCTCCCCTCTCCCTTCACCTCCCCTCCCCTCCCCTCCCTTTCCTATGGATATGGACAAGTATGGAATTAAAATACAAACCAGGGGTCATGTGAGCTGATGTTATCCCAAACTGCTTCTCATAATTTTTCTAAGTAACTGGTCTGGGACGGCAATATCTCCAGTTTATCTTAGTGGAAATATCATGTTGAGCCAGATGCTATAATGATTTTTTTAATCTGGAAAATTATTTCTCAGATGAAACTGGAAAATTCATTTTCATAATTTAAATTTAGATCTCCGAAAGGAAAAGATCAGGGACTGATCTTTCAAACCCTCTCTCCCATACTTAGTCCTTAGCCCTGAGTGTAGAAAACCAGTACTCAAAACCTGCAGACCCAGTTATTTCACTGGGAAATCTGAGGTGACATGAGGGTTTTGAAAAACATGACCATAAAGGTGCTAAATTGGTGAAACCCTTGCCTAGGCAATATCAGTGTGAAGCCTTTGCCCCACAAATTCAATTACCTGCTGACACTGAAGATGTGGCATTAGCTGACTGCTGGTAAACCCAGCAGAGAAGCTGCCACTTATCTTTCTGTATTAAACCTTATCAGAGATTTTTTTTTAGCATTTAATTTTTGTAAAGCTTTTAAAACACTTCAGGCATTTGAGGACTTTCACAGCATGTTAAACAGAAAAAACTCCAGCATCATGAAAGTAGAATACCAGGGATAGTGTAAGGGTCACACTGCATAGAATTACATCTATCTTCCAAAATGCACAAAACCAGAGCATAGGGACCTTTTGGTCATAGCTCCAGGTTCAGTAAAAGTACTTTTTAATCCTTTCACAAACTTGCAAGATTCATCCTGGCATTAGCTAGTTTTTTTCTCTCTCAGGCCCTAGACTGAAGGGCTACCTCAAACTCCATTGTTTTTATCAGCTGGAATTTATGCATCTGCTCTCTCTTCCATGGACATGTATATAGTGTTCATGCCATAAATAACTAAAAAACAGGCGCAAAATCACTATGCGGAAAGCTGAGTTTTAAAATGTGGTATAATGTTTTAATGATCCTTTGTAGGGCAATAAAGAGGTCTAGCACTGAACTGGGGACAAGATAACCAGAAACCTGTCTCTTCCAAAAAAGCAAGGCACTCAAAACAACCAACACTGAAGCAGAACACAATCAAAACCAGATTGAGATTCACCGAGACGCAACAACAGATCTGTCAAGCCCAGTCATGCACACAGCCAGCCCCCTAAACAACCTCTAGGTATCATTTTTGTTGGAGTGCAGCCACCAGCTGCTCTGAGCCGACAGCGACCCCACTGCGAAGCTCCACTGCTGACCTCCGATGCTTTAATTCCTCTGCATGCATATTTTAACATTATTACAAAAGGTTTCATTTACAATTCACAGGCTGAGCAACAATGAGTACATTTCATGGAGGTCAGCCTCAACCATTCCTCCTAGTGATGGAATTATAGTTTAAACAGCTGGAGCATGGTCCCAGGAGGGACACTGGGATATGGTTCCTTTACAGCAGAATAAATCCATCAGGCATATTTCATGTGTCCGATAACATTAATAGATATCAGGGTCTTTTAATATTTAATGAACTCACTTTGAGGTTGTTTACTAGAGAAGGAGCAATCAGAAAGGTGATCATAGTCTTTTGATCTGTAAGGACAACAGCAAAACCCAAATTCCAGCCAATGGGGCTAACCTTCCTCTCTCCCCATGCCCTCCTGCTTCCTTTCTGAGCCCTATCAGAAGAAGCTACCTCGTTCACAACCTGTTTCAGCTTCAAAACGTGCAAGGGTGTTTTTAGTTTTGTGGTTTGAAAGTTAATAATTTCCATATTTCCCACAATTTAATAGAGATGCCTGAAACTGTCAAATAGCTTTCAGTTTACTGATGGAGAAAACGGGAAAGGAAAGACAACTTGCAGAGGCATAAAGCAAACAGTGTAGTGCTAACAGGAGCCAGAATGAGACTGGGTGTGCTAATGAATTTTATGTCCATTAGCACAGAGATATCACTGAATGTGAGCTTTGGCAGTGACTCTCTATATTAATGGTCTCTAGTCTTAATATTGCTATCATATGTTTCCTTTTTAATTTTACCATAATACCCAGTTTATTAGAGATTATAGGATTTCAATAGGAGCTTGCTTTTCTTTCTTCCCTCTTTTTCAGGTGCTTATTTTTAACATTATCGAATTCAGTTTGACTGGGAACTAGAAAAAAATTGTTTGTAGAGGAGATGTGTACTGATATCTAATTCAGAAGTTTTAGCTATATCTTCAATGGTAGAGGATTTTTATAGACAAAATTAATTTTTTTTGTATCAGAGCAAATGTGAAGTCACAACTTTGGCAGGGGAAAGATGTACAACCTGCTTCTCAGCAGGGCAGCCCCAACCCGTGTGAAGAGGAGCACAATAGACATAGGTTATGTTCCTGCAGAGCACAAAACAGGAATTGCAGCTAAGCTTTTCAGGAATCACTGGGGTTTGGGGTAAGCACGCAAGTTTTCACATACAGATTCATTTAGATTATTAAAAGGTCTTCTCCAGCCCCCAGGAATGGCCTATACTCACTTATATGTACAAACTTACGATGTGATGATCCCACTGACATAACTGCCCTTGGCTAAGACACATATGAAGAAATTCTCAGACCTAGTGTGTTCAGGAGAGATATGGAAACATCAAGTACCTCCATATGAGTCATCAGCAAGATACATGTCTCCATGTGATCACCTATATGCAGTGGACTTGAATTCAAACTGGAAAGGTGCAGAGTCAGGGCAGTAGTAGAGTAAGTGAAAATGAAAAGCCTGTTGTATGAATGGAAACAAACTTCCACTTTCTTACGGAAAACAAAAAGCTCAGGGGAACAAGACTACTTTCTGCACTCTCGAAGACAGGAGAAGGACAGGATGCAGAAAAAATGGTTTCAGCTGGAGGATGCTGTTGAAAGCTGAATAGAGTGTCCATGAATAAACCGATTTGGAAATTAAAAGCAGATTAGAGGTTAAACATAGATAAAGGAGTGAGGATCTGGAATAAGGAGTAGTAAGAGCAAAATCTTAACTTGCTTTCAGGTGGACATTGATACCTTTACGCCATTTACAGAAGTGATTCTGTAATTGCCTGGAGTGAAAGGGACTGGATTTTATAGTGTTAGAGAAGCCTTTCAATCCTAAATTCATGATCAAATTTCAGAGGTATGCCTATGTTCCCTTCATCTTGCTTCCCTTCAGTCTTTACTAATAACTACTTCTGAGTTACGAGCAAGTCAGCCCAGGGTGGCAGACTTCATTCATAATTTCCTTACTTCATTTGTCAGCATTCATCAGGAACAGGTTGCATCTCTGGGTGAAAAACTTTTAGCGGATAAGCCAGGGTTACCAGTTTAGAAGAATGAGTTGCTGTGAAAATTGGTGAACTGTGTAGAGAAACACATTGCATGTGAAATCTATTAAGATTGTTCACTTGCTGTTTTTTTTTTTATTATTTTTTTTTAATTTTAAATTTAATTCTTGTTACTGTTTGGTTTTCAGATTTTCTGTTCCTTAAAAAGTGGAAAAGTAAGCAGATGGTGGATTTCCTGAGAGCCAGGGATGCTCCAGTGATGAAGTGCTGTCATTCTTAGTGAGAAAATCACCACAAGACTTCACCTTTTAAAGAAACCATTTTCAGGTAGAAGCACATTTAAAATAATTTCCATCGAAGCACTAAACCAGAAGCAGATGTTCAAATATGATTTAGGAATATTTAACTACTTTGGCAGTGAATACACATAGATTGTTTTTAACAGACACTTGGTGCCTCTTCACTCCTGTCCCCCTTTCCTTTTGCCTGTTAATGACAAATGTTAAACAAAAGGCTCATCTGCAGCCCCACTAAATGACTGCTATAAAGAACAGATAAAAATACCTGTTTGGTAGAAGAAATGATTTAGATTTCCAACAGGATCTGATGTCGGATGTTGATATTTGAAATGTACCTGCAAAGAAGCTTCCATGGAAACATCTTATTGTACAGAAAATTAGTGGCAAGAAGAAAATCAAGCTGTTCCTTTTTCTTCCTCCTCCTTCTTTTGGTTTTTCAAAACTTTTTAATTAATATGCTTTGGAAGTACAAAAAAAAAATAAAAAAATCCCAAAGGATGGAGGACCTAAGACCTCCCTTTGGAAACTGAATCTGCTCTGGAACAAAAATTGAAAGCAATAAAAGCTGAAACTAATTTCCAGATGGAATAAATTGGTTCCAGGGTTTCTTAAGATTTTGGCCAACATATTGCACAGCTGAAGCTGAACTTGCTAATTTTACCAAGGGAAAATGTCTCAACAGGGACACACTTCCCTTGAGACTCTGTGTGCTGCTTGTGTAGTTCTATTTAGCCTCAGCTATCTGTTTCTCCCTGTCTCCAAAGGCAGGGCACATGTCTCACCCAGACTGTCACTGGCATCCTCTTGGGACTACAACCTGGCAAACCTCAACTCTGCATCACTTCAGAGTCACCTAACAGTCCCTGAATCCTGTCAGCCTCCAGGCCAGGGCAGCTGGGCAAGTTTTATCTGATTGGAGTAGGGTGGGTCTGGTTTATTTATTGTTTAATTAAGTGTAATATCCTTGACAAGGTGCCTTATTGACATTGCAGCAAATTAAAGACCTTATTATGCGACAAACACTGTCATCACTCAAGCAAAACTTAGTTCAGAGGGGAACTAAGACTTTGCTGGAGAAAAGACCGCAGTGTTTGAACTCGCTGTTTGTCTGAATAACCTCCATGGCAGCATATAGAAAAGTATTCTGGGGTGGAAAGATGAGATCTGTCTCCACATTTTGCCTGTTGCTCCTCTGCTGCGATTGCCAGCAGTGACTGTCCCTGTGATGCAGACACATATCTGGAAGAAAAATACCTTTTTTTTTCACAAGACCAGGTGTCCAGACATGGTACCCGGCTGCATCTGCATTTGAACCTGTGATATGTAAGATGGGGTGAAAAGTTCTGGTTATCCAGTGGAGAATACTTATTTTTAAATGAAAATGCCCTCATTAAAGTACAGCAATGTTTCCATGCCGTGAATTTATGGATCTTGCTTCTTTCCAAGAAAAGAAGAGGAAAAGACCTTCTTAAAGCTTTTAAAAACAATAAAAACTGTTTGTTTAATAAGTGCTCTTTTGCATGCTTGCCAACAGCACAAACCATATTATCCAGAACAGTCATCTATTTAGGTTTCCAACGTTAAATAAAACCTGAACCAAGCACAAATGTGAGAATAGGCTGAAAACACTGCACTCACTGACAGCTTATTCCCCAGTACACAGGGCTGGTGCTCAAGGATAGTTTTCTGTAAGACCTGGAAGGCCTCTATCAACCATCACTAGCATTCAGTTCCTGCCCGTATGAGTGATCCATGATTTTTTTTTTACATGATATATCAGAAATGAAGGGAAAATGCACTTGTTCCCAGCTGAAAGAATCTACTTGTGTTATTCACAATCACTGTATTCCAGGTTTTGGGGTTTTGGCTGTCTTCTAGGGAAGATATGAGCTATGCAGTGAGAGAATAAGCATCTCCTGCTACTTCTGGTTTTGCATATTTTTGAAAGTCAAGTAACAACTGCCTTTTAAATATCTTTATCATTGCCCAGTGGAGATTAATTTAATTGATCCCCTGCATAGCAATGAAAACCAGAAGTGATATTCTCTTTATCCTGATGAACTTGCCCCCCTCCTCACTGTAGCCGTATCACCATGGCAGAGCAGCCCTCTCAAAGCACAGAAGGGCTCTCACTCCACAGTGCTGGCGTGCCTGCTCATGCGTTATTTCTTGCTGGGATAGAAGGAGGTTTTCTCTCTCCTGAGACCCTCCTGCTTCTGCCAGCCCTACCTGGCAGACTCCATCACAGAACAGTTAGTGGGGAGAGGCAGAACAGTCAGCTGGGGAGAAACACTTTAGGCTCTCCTTCTCCTCCTCACATCCCAAGAGATACTGAATAGGAAGGATTCTGCCTCTGACAGCATCTGACAGCCCTGATCAATAGCTGTTGTTTAAAAAACATACTAATGAAACTACAGTTTTCTTCTTCTTAAACCAAACCTACAGAATAACATCCCGCCTGCAGCCCCCTTCTGCCTTGTAAAACAAAGCAAGAAGGGAGGTTTGGATGCTTTGTATTCTTAGAGGACCAAATATTACGCCACTCTGGGATAAGTACTAAAAGCTGTGGGGTTTATTCACCCACAAAAGCCATTATTTTCCAAACAGAATGGCACATGTTAGGGCAATATACGTGTCACTAGGAAGCAAGAAGTTTGTTTACCTTGCTGAATATAGAATTGTTTCCAGTTTAATGGGTTTGTGTTAAAATGTTACCCACAATATATATTTTTTTGTTCTCTCCCATCAACCACATTACAGACTGATTTTTTTTTCCACTGGGGAGGGCAAAGGTGATGCAATGATCCACAATTTTCCTTCAAACATGCTATCCATATTTTATTAACCAAGTAAATTATTTAAACACGTTCACTAACACACATGCCTCCCCTTATACACGTGCCACACATTCCTGCCAGTGCAGCCTACCTAGATGTAATGAGATGCTCTTCTCTGGATCTTTTTGCCCAATCAGACTGTAATTAAGCCCACAAAGATGCAGGTAAATGTGCAAGATGCCTGTTTAATTAAAAACGAAAATGAGGGTCTAAGTATCAATTTGTGTTCTATTCAATTACCTGCAAGATCCGTAAAACAACTTTACTTCTCAGTACCTTTTAATTAAAAAAAAAAAAAAAGAAAAAGAAGAAAGGAAAGCAGCACAAAACTGAAAATAACCCACCCTAAATTCATAATTCCATATGGCGTGGCTATTTCTACATGCAGGAGAAACAGAAAATCCCATGAAAAACGAAATGATTGCATCAATTCATGGAGGGAAAAAACCAAAACAAAACACATTGCTGTCAGAACACAGCAGACTGAGTCAATGTATAGCTTGCATATGGAAACAATGACATGATTGTTTACTCACTGGTTTAATGATATTCACTTTCTCCTAATGGCAATGTTGAAAATGTGAATGCCAGATGTTGAGCCTACAGTGCAGAAGCGATGAACACTGCAAAGTCTACGGAAAGGAATTTATCCTGACATCGAACTATAGTGTAACTCTTCAGTTTATTAATGCTTCTGTGAAGGTTTTTTTTTTTTTTTTTTAATTTATAAAAAGAAATAGTTTCATGTTTGCAGTTTAAATTTCCATATTTTATAACAGTTCAGCAACAAATTTACATATTTCCTGGAATCTGCAGATATAAAAGCGGTAAAACACTCCAGGCATTATTAGATAGTAGATTATAACCCATTACTATTGTTTCAATTAGCAATGTAAAAGTGACCTGCAGTGTTCAGATGACCCACTAATGGATTTAAATGCTTTCAAATATTAATGCAGGTTTTCTAAAGATGAATCCCAAACCCATTATTCCTGGAATAACCGTGAGCTGAAAAGCTGGCAATGATTGTGCATTATGTGGAAAGGCTCATGGTTAATTAAATGAATACCTAGCATTACACTGTTCACTTTAGTGCTACGAAATTATTTCTCATTGATTTTTACATTCTGAGCCTGTGATTCAATTTACTTCTGCAATTTGTGTTGTTGTGTCAATAAAACAGAACTGCTTGAGGATGGAAGCATTAGAGAGGAATACATACATTAAGATCCAATGAAAACTGTAGTTTTCCTGTTTTTTCCCTATTGAAATATCGTTTGTAGGCATCGCTTTGTTATGTATTATTAATACAATTTTTCTTTGTTTCCATCTGCTCTTTCTTAATTTTTATATTCAGGAGGTGAAATGTTAGTGATTACTTAAGGGTTAGTAGCTAATTTTTCAGTAACAAGTTCTTTTACTATCAAGAACAAAAGCACCATCAACACAAGTCTGTTATTTCATGTTAAATGGACTAGAAGGACTCAATTCATCAAAGCAATCATGCTGGAGACTCAGGGAGTTTTAAATTTGGTAAATACATTAAGCTGAATTTTTAATTTATCAAAATGGAGAATTCTGAGACATGAACACAGAATCAGAAGCATCCCTGCATGTGTTTGGGGAAATGATTGTTCTCTTTGATGTAAAAAACTGCCTGGAAAAAGGGGGACAAAGTTTTTCCATGGAGATGCCCACTAAGGAAAACTGATGCTAGTAAGCTCTCTGATGGGTTGTAACTCTTTACTGCTGTTCTTTTGGATATTTTTATTGTCTAAAGAGGGGCTTGTATGCTACTTCTGCACGTTTTCTATGATTCAGTTGATAATTCTCTCAAGGATCTTCGGTCTTGGCCACCTGTGAGTGTTTGCAGAACACATGTATTTTACAGCATCTGAAAATGTTTTAAATTAATCCCATTTATGCTTGTCTTATGCTATGCACAAGGTGAATGCAGTAACATTTTCCTTACCTTTCTCTTGGGACTTTAAGTAAATTTGATCTCCATGGTCAGGAAGAATTAAAAATGAGCATGTCAAACTCTTAGCCATCTGCAACCCAGTCAGACAGGGATCAGGCTCCAAAATGGTTTTGGGTAATAGCGAGATCTTAGCAGAAATGCACTCACGGAGCTAATTCTGCTGCATTGTACCTAAGTGATTCATCATTCATTCATGGTCATTATTATTATTATCAAGTTTTTTAAGTAGGTGTGCAAATCTCAATTTTCTTACATTAGGAAAAATGAAGAGTAATTCTGCTAGAGCCAGTGGAACTGTAATGATGTAAAACCGGTGTAGGTGAGAAGATAATCAGGCCCGCACTGTTCATTGTGTGATACAGTCCTGTAATCACTTACTTGCATGAGTAATGCTGTCTTCAGGAAGTTCATTGAGTTCAATTGGATTATTTGCATGAGTAAGTATTCCCTCATGTGTGTGCACCCTGTTTTCATACGTTTAATGCTACCAAAAGGGAAAATAACTATAATCCAGCATTGTAAAGAAACATAAGATATAAACCACTTTAATAAACTTGAAAAAATCAAATTAAATTAGAAATATATAAAAATAATACACAGAAAACAAAGAGGACAAACTTGTTTTTGCTTCAGGGCACTGCTTTTCAGAAACCAGAAGGTGTGGCAGAAAATCCTACTCAAAGTTAGGATCATTATAATCTCAGATAATTAAATGGCTAGGGAACTGTTTTGTGTTCACCAGCTAGGACAAGGCATTCAGAATTAAAATGCACTTATGTGTAGCCTCACTTAGAGCATTAACCATTACTTGAACCTTGACCATGAGCACTCAGTGTGACAGTAACCAGTTTTGCATCTACAGCCAGCTAAATAAGGATGCGTGTTTGTGATATGGATTAGAGAGTTTTTATGACGGCTCAAAAAACTAGAAGGTTTGCAACTGGCTTAACTGGGAAAAGATCTGGCTTTCATTACTAAAGGTAAGCAGGCCCTAAACGTAATGAAAGATTTCCTGCAAAACGGGATCACTGTGTCAGGATTCTTACAAAAGAAGAATTTCATGCTATGTTATAGTCTGTAGGTAAATACTACTTATGTGCATTGTATTCTTAGCTGATGGAAATGTCATTTATTAATTAAAATGTGAAAAAAAATCTCCTAGCCACTATATTCCTATAATGAATTCGTTCTCATTTTATCGCTCTCTGGAATGCCATTTCCTTTTCCTTCCACTGAGCAGAAAAAATGTAAATATGATTATTTCCCCCTTGATATGTTGTCCATTATGCTGCAAAATACAGTGAACAAGCCCTACTAGTTTGGCTGGTAAAGAGTCACTTTCTGAACTTGAAATGAGGAAAGCCAGCTGTGTGTAGTAGCACATCCCTCAGCTGTAAGAAGGTGGTGGTGGATGGAACATGCTCTTTCAGGGACTTCCACAGCACAGAGACTGACATCCCATCACAAATGGGATCATGCAGGCAAAAATCCCATTACTATCAGTATCTGCTTTCCTTAAGTGACAAGTACAGGCTTGGATTCAGTAAACTGAGACTGAGTAATCTGACCACAACTGATGAAAGTACCAAAAGCCATATCTGGGGGAGGAATTAGGACACCTAAATAGTGTCGGTATTAAACCTAGGAAGTACATGAGCAAGTAATCACCATTTCTCATCTCCCAGGCTGCTGAAGCACCTACCTTTATGCAGGTAAATGGTCTTTACACAGTCATGGCCTGTCTTCTTCTGGTCCTCATTCTGATTAAGGTAAACTTTCAGTCATATCTAGTCAGTGGTATAGATTCAACAGGAAGGACCTGAAACCTAGGTCACCTGCTCCTCAAAACAGTGATTGAGCATCAGGGTCTCCTTCTGCAGTCCTCCTTCAGCCAACATTTGTACAGGCAAATCTTGTGACACAGTCTGCCTCTAAAGAGTGACTGAGACACCATGTTCCTGGAGGGGATTCTAGGTCGTTAGTGTGAGTCTTACTTGGATATGTAAAAAAAAGACTGAGATGAAGCACCTGACCCCAAAAAGACAAGGTATCTCCCTGTGCAGCATTTTCTCTTGTCAAAAATATTTCCCTCTTCGTCTAATTCTTAGGCCAGCACCTTAGGCCGGACCACTTCTTAGTGCCTGGTTTTGGATGGTTGCCACAAGTCAGTAGAGATTATGCACATCTGTTTCCATTGCGCTGGGATGGGAAATAGTGAGTGGAGAGGAATTTTTTTCTCTTCTGACTGTGCACAAAGAGGAGATGTCTTCCAACCTGCTTTTTTTGGTGTTGCTGTTAGTAGTGAGAGAAGCAAACACCAAAATCCTGTGCACGTTCATTCACTCCTTTTTTGGAGATCCTGTAGTCCCTGTTTAGACTTTGTACATCTTCATCTTACTCAAGACTCCAGATGCAAATTCCACAAAGTTGGAAAGATTGATCCAACAATAAGAATTTAATATTGACCATCTCTTGTTGGTTTGTTTGTTGGGG